>NW_026734685.1:0-262227 GCF_949786415.1 Peromyscus eremicus | reverse complement strand
GTGGCCCTAGCCAATGAGGAACTCTGGGAAGGCTTAGCAATTAGGAGAACTAATGGAAGGTGGCTTGCAGGTTATTTCCAGGATTCTCCTCTGCTTCTGCTGTGGTGTGTTATAAAGATGACCACAAGATATGCCATGGTGAGCATAGAGTGTTTATAGCAGGTCTGCTGAGCTGTCATTTCTGTTGAGATTTGGATCAACCATGTGTCAGACTGTGGTTCTGATGGTTCATGTGGGACCTGGGCAGTGGCCCTTGTTCTCTGAGCCTCACTGTGTGTGGATTTCTTGAGTAGGGAGAGACTCTGCAGTCCTGGCATGGGAAGATATGATGCTTGTAGTGTCACTGCCCAGTGTGCACACATGGGCATGCTTTTGGTGTGCAGTTGGAAGACAGTTTGGAAAATTGAAGGTCTAATTTCTGTAAGTTTAAATATTGCATTCCACTTTTAGGTTGTCTCCAGATGTTTCAAATAGTTTAGAAATTGGTAGAAAGATGCTGATGCGGATTGTTTTTCAGCAATATATGGTTAGAATGCTCTAGGTTTCTGCTACTACCAGCCACAGAAGTGTGATTCTGTAAAGTTTAGTTCCAAGGGACAAAAGGAGTTTCTGATCTTCTGAGCTTTCTTGTGTGTGCATGATGTTGCATGGGTAGAAAGGGCAGACTCCACATCTTGTGCCATAATCCATGTGTCAGGAAGCATTCACAACTAAAAAGAAGTCTCTGTGTCATGATTTTGGAGCTGGATCCTGGAACAAAAAAAAAATCTGCTACATGCCTCCACTTACTCCATTTCAAATTGGTTGTTTCTCTTTTGTTATTTACATATCTATGCTCATAAATAAATATGAACTACTGGGTCCATTTGATATTTCTATATTTATATGATTTCAGGGCAGAACACTTTGTTTTGGATAACTAACTAGGATGCTGACATCTGGGAAAAACCATTTTCCCTCTCAATAGTCATTAGTTTCCTCCAGTACTTTTTCTAGAAAGAGGGTCTCATTAGATCTCCCTAGATCTATGTTAGTATGTATACTGGCCATGTGTGCTTCTCTACCTGAGATCTTCTTGTAGATCTTAGGGTCTGTCTTCCATGCTAGCTGTGGCTTTGGCTTCCCAGCTTCCTGCTCTAGAGGTCCAGGTCTCCTCCTCCAGGGCCCTGTGGTTTGCAGTGGATGGAATGCCTTGCTGTATCCACTGTCCTTGATCTTAGAGCAGCTCTTCATTTTAGCTGCCAATCACTCCCCATTCTGACTCTTTCCCCCAAACTGATGTTTAGGATAGCATCAGGAGACCCAAGGAGACCCACGGGAGACCCAAGTCCTCTGAGTAAGGCTAAGAATAATATCTGGAAGGGCATTTCCAGGGAGGGAAAATGTCTGTGAGCATGTTGTGTCTGGGTGTGTCTGTGAGTGACTTGCCTAGGGGTGCATCTGGAGATTGCTGTGCTTGTGAGGAAAGAAGTCAGGAATTTCTGTTGGGTTTGCTACAGGGAGAAGGTGTGTTTAGGAGGTGATCTGTGGGCTTGGCCCAGGGAGGCAGGAAGGTGGGGCTGCAAAAGCTCACAGACCCTGTGCACCAACTCAGCTCTATTCTTGCCTCTCTCAGTTATCTATGGAGCTGAAGGAGGTGTTCATGGAGTGTCATCTGGCCTGATTATTTGCAGCCCTGGAACTAGTCCCTAGAAATCCCCAGGCCCTAGACAAGGAGTCAAAAAAAGGCTGATGATGAAATTCAGAGATGTGGAGGTCACAGTACTGCTGCTGTTATTGTTAGAAGTAGCAGGATGATGGAACATGATCATAGAGGCGAGAACCTGATGCAGGAAGTGTGAGCCAGGAATCCACCTACCCTTTCTAAGGATCTTCCTGCCACCAGGATGTCTTCTGATTTCTTAGTCTCTCAGCCACTCTCTAGACCCTTCTTTGAGTGCAAATTCTTTCCAAATATTTCCTGGTGCCCAGCTTTTTCCCAGAGCTTTTCAGGGGGCCACCATTGCCTTCTGAGACTTCAGATACTGCTAGAGTCTTGGAAGTTCCTGAGACAGCATAATGATCCTCATAGGTGAACTAGTTGGTAAAACTGGAAATGTCATAAGACAAAGAAACTTATAACTGTTGCTTTGTGCCATTTGCTATTTTCTACTTAAAAATTTAGTTATATAGGTTATTATCAGAATTACAGAGCTTGTTGAAATTATAAGTTGCTGCTGTTCCTATAGATTTTGGTTAGATGAGTCAGAGTTAGACAATTGTTTGGAAGCTCTCTCTTGTACAGAAATCTGTCATGTTTTGAATAATGAGTCCATGGTATAGAATAAAATGTTTACTGGAATTTTTTTGTTTATTTGTTTTGTTTTGTTTTGTTTTGTTTTGTGAGAGAGTTTTTCATTGAAACAGTCCTGGCTATCCTGGAATTCACTCTGTAGACCAGACTGTCCTCAAACTCACAGAGATCTGCTGGCCTCTGCCTTCTGAGTGCTGGGATTAAAGGTATGCACCATCACGGCCTGGCAATTTTATCTTATATATTCAATGTATATTATTTTATATTTGTTTTGTATATTCCATATTTTCAATATATATTATTCATTAAACTGTACAGAGTGATTTTTAGGCTAGCTGGAACTTTCTAATGAGATTTTGTCTCAAACAACAAAGAAAAATTATATTCAACTATGTGTGTGTGTGTGTGTGTGTGTGTGTGTGTGTGTGTGTGTGTGCACTATATAGGCCAAATTCAAAGACATCTATCTACCTGGCTCTGCTACCATACTCAGCTCTATTCATTTCTGAGAATGATTTATCAGAGACTAGTGGCGGACACCTAAAATGACTTTAAGAGTTATTGTCCTGAACCATGAGACCACTGCAGCAGTTAAGCTGGGACACTTCAATGCATTCTGTAAAACATTTCCAGGATGAGTCAATACAAATCAGAGTTGGAATTTTATTTTAAGACAGGTTTTCTCTATATATCTCTAGTTGTCCCTGAACTCAGAATGTAGGCAACATTGGTCCCAAAGTCCCAGAACTCTGCCTGCCTTTACCATCCAAGTATTGGAATAAAATATGTGTGCCACATCCTTTGATTATAATTTTATTATTCATGTTCTTATGATTATTTGAATGTATGTACTCATTTGTGTGTGGACAGGTGTGCATATATGTCATGGTTTGGGTGTAAGAGTCAGAGAACAATTTTGGATGGTGGTCCTTTCCCTTTAGCATGTTTGAGACAGGGTCAGTAATTTGCTATCACCTGTCAATAGGCTTGCAGGATTTTTCCTGTCAGCCTTTTCTCTTGCCTTAAAAACACTGGATTACAGGCATGCACTCTTGAAACTGTCTTTAATTCAGAAGTAAAGTAATAGTTGCAAGGTGAGCACTTTATGTTTTAAACCATTTTCACAGCCCTCAAGTTTATGAAGCAGAGAATTTTGGAATGAGTCTTTTGAGACTCAAATTCTAACCTTGTCTGGCCTGGAACTCTCTATGTAGTAGATATGCTAGGCCTGGAACTTGAAGATGTCCACCAGCCTCTATCACACGTGATGATACCTGGGTAAAAAGAAATTTTTATTATGGAATTTTACAGATATTAGTAGAAAGAAGTTTGGGAAAGTGTAGTCTTATGAGGGAGAGCCCCACTTAATTGGTAGGAAGCCATCTTACAAGTTTGGTGACTTTGTAAGATCCATTTCAATGGGTTCTTAGGCAGTCTCTCTGTGTGTGTCTCTCTCTCTTCTCAGTGTCTTTCTGTGTGTCTGTCTCTCTGTCTTTCCTTTTCTTTGATAACAAGATCATAGATCAGTTCCTGAGGATGCTTGGATGGGACTCTGTGTTAATGAGGTAAAAGTGTGGATCAGAAGAGTTCTACACTGTGCCTTACTCTACATGAGATTCATAATTTGGTCCTGCAATCTTCAGACAATTGCTGCTTATATCTGGAAAAGGAGTAAGTCCATGCTCAAAAGGTTTTACGTGCTTTGACCTCAAACATGGCTCATTCATATTTGAGATATCACTAAAAAAAAGTTTTCTGTCTACACAGTAAATTTTATTAACTTTGTGTGATGGTTAATATTGAATTTCAACTTGATAAGATTTAGAATCAGCTAAGGGACACTCCTCCAGGCACACCTGGGAAGGATTATCTGGATCACGTTATTCTCTGGGGTGTGCTTATGAGAGATTGTCTTTTATATAAAGTTCATTAAGAGTAGAGGTCTTTTCTCTCTTCTAGAAGTGATAGCACCATTCCATTCCATGGTCTTGGTACAGGATTATGTAATAAGAACCAACATTTATCATTCTCTGACTCAAGACTATGGATAGAGTGTGATCAGGTTAATAGTAGAATCAACATACAGTAGATTGAAGGAATAGAGACTACCCTTGTTTGCAATCTGAGTAGAGCCCAGATGTTTGAGCATTTGCTGAGATTCTTCTGCCTTGGTGTCTTGACTGCCAACCCAAGATTGAAGGGCTCATGGAGAGCTGATGAATATGTCACAGATTTGAAATACCTTCAGAGAGGGCTTGAGAAAAGACTGCTTACAGAAGGAACCTGAAGCTATGGTAGATTGTAGAACCATAGGATAACCAAGGAGAGGTGCAAGTGTGCAATAGTATCGGCACTGTAGGAGAGCTGTTTGTGCTAAGGATGGAAAAGCCTGAAACATAGAGCTTGTCTAGTCCATGAGATCCCAGAATACCATTAAGAGTCTCAGAATTTGAACAATGTGATGCAGGATGCTATTCTTCCATTTGTGAAAATAGTGGACTAGGCTGTTACTCACTTTTTTTTTAACAGAATATATCTTTAGGAAACTATAGACTCTTTAAATGTTGGAAGTTTTAAAGACTATGGGAAATGCCTAATGTTATGATTAACATGAGACTCTGGGGACCATAAAAGGTAACACTTTCTTTGGTAGGGATGTGCAATAAAATTTTGAGTCAAGTGAATATTTTCCACCAAATTTACTTTGGGTCTGGTTATTTTATCCACTTAATAGAAATGAGACTCCTTCACCACCCAGTTTGCTGCACAAGATGAACAGAACCCAGATTATGAATTCATGGACATCTACCAGGCCTCCTACTTGAAACACTTTTTTTTTTTTTGACACAGGGTTTCTCTGTGTAGCTTTGCGCCTTTCCTGGGACTCACTTGGTAGTCCAGGCTGGCCTTGAACTCACAGAGATCCACCTGGCTCTGCCTCCCGAGTGCTGGGATTAAAGGCGTGTGCCACCACCGCCTGACGAAACACTTTTAATAGTGATCTTTGACATACAAGCTTGAATATTTTTCTGTGTCACTAATGTATAATTCCTTAAGGCTCTCATCCCCTCAACCATGTACATAAAATCTCCAAAAAACAGACTTAGTAGACTGTCTGCATGTATATCAGCATACTTATTCACACATAGTTTTCAAGGAAGAAGTTAGAATGGAAGAATTTGAGAAGGGATGGAGTGAAGAGATAAAAGGAGAAAGTGGTATAATGTCTTTTTAGCAATACATTTTAATTAAAAAGAAGAGCTCAAGAGATGGCTCAGCAATTGGTAGCATTGGGGGTTGTGACAGAATACCTCAGTTCTATTCCTAGAACCCACATGGTGGCTAACCATTTGCTCTAGCTCCAGTCTCGGTCATCTCCTGCCTTCTTCTGGACTCTTTAGATACTGTGCAGAGAGACATGTAGGCAAAACTCCCACCTAAGTAAAGTTAAAAACAGTAAAGATTAAAGAATGGATTTCTCTTCAGTGATGTCACAGGCCTGAGACAGACAGCAGCCAGAGATAGTGAAAATGAACTCCTTTGTGTCCATCATGGAAAGAGCTGTGGCCTTCTTCAGAGCCAGCCTCCAGAGGAAAAAGAGGCCTTGTTCTGAGCTGAAAATAGCTCAGCAGAGTCATCCAATTAAGAGAAATGACCGCAATGCTGATAGATGATATTTTCTTGAAGTTTTGTATATTTGTGTTCCCCATCTTTTGTACTTTTGTGAACTGTCACATTGGTACAGCTATCTTTTAGATCAAAGGTCAAGATTGACAGGTAGCATAGTCTCCAAAGCAATCTACTTTCATGGTGCCATTTCCTTGACTTTCAGGTAAGACCTTGTACTGCAATATGAACATGCCAGAGGCATGTCTTTCCATCATTTTTATAATTTATGTTTGTCCCTGCATGACTTTGAGGTAAAAATATCCCTTGACTAGTACTGCTGTGTTTTGATGTTTTTCACCTGTCTGCTGTGGAAATTGTTCTAGTTAAAAATACTGTTCATAGCTGCTGCGTTCTTCCTTGCTCCATTTCTCTAAGTATTCAACTTATTGTGAAGACTTCACTTCTTACTATTAAATTGCCAAGAGATTGAATTTCATAAGGAAACTCCTAAAGCAATGAGGTCATCATCCAGCATGTGGTGGGAGAAGGACTGATCATCTTGTTTATGATCTGGTTTCTGCTTTTCTCTCCTGGTTTTCTGAAGTCCCTGTGTCAACATTAAAAGTACCTTCTGTTCACCTCTCCTCAGTGTGAAACCACAGAACAAACACCATGTGTTGTGTACTAAAATCTATTTAATTGTTAATATTCTGGACACTCCTCCTCCTGGGGAAGAGGGAAATCACTCCACTCCATATTGTGCAATGGACTGTACAAGCTATCCACTTTGTCTCCATGAGGACAAAGGGAAAGCACCTATGGAGTGCAGGAAGATAAAAGTATCTGTTATTGAAACCAGGGGCAAGTTCTACTGAAATGCAAAAAACTGCAGATCTGGAAAAGGCTGGGGTCAGGGGTAGAACAATGGGCCAGGAACCACTCTGCTGTGTTCTGTAAGCACATTGTAACCCTAGGGATGTGCCCATCCAGCTTTCTGATGAAAGAAAGATCTATTATCATGTTTGTGGTCTAGTTCCTAACCTGTTTGTGAACTAGTTCTAGTTCACCTTAATGTGAAGTCACAGAATACACATCTGTGTGATATTTTATTTGTACTCCAAGAAACAAAACACATCTGGCTATCAGAGGACAGAAACATCCTCTATTTAGACATAGAGATCAGACTGTGGTGGCACACATGCCTTTAATCCTATCACTTGGAAGGCAGGGATCCATTTGGATCTCTGTGAGTTCAAAGCCACACTGGGAAGAGAGTCAGGTGTGGTGGCACACAGCTTTAATCCCAGCACTTGAGATCTCATGTCTTTGCTTAGGAAGGACACACACCTTTAATCCCAGGAATTGATGGCGGGATGCAGAAAGGTATATAAGGGGTGAGGATCAGGAAATAGAGGCTTTTTAAGCCCTTTAATTGAGACCTTCAGAAGTGAGGCCTCAAAGGCTTTCAGTCTGAGGAAACAGGATCAGCTGAAGAGTTTGTGAGGTGAGGTTGGCTGTGGCTTGCTCTGCTTCTTGGATCTTTCAGTTTTCACCCCAATATCTGGCTCCAGGTTTTTATTAATAAGACCATGTAACAATTCATGTTACAAACATCTCCTTTTTGTCTTTAAATCTCTTTTAGTTGTTAATATTCTGGAAAGCCTTCCACCTGTGTGACAGGGAATCACCCCACACCACACAGTGCAGTGGGCTGTGCACACTAGCTAGCCACATTGTCTCCAGAAGGAAGAAGAGGATGTGCCTATGGAATACAATAAGATTGCAGGGTTTGTATTGGAGCCTGGGACAAGTGCTATTGAAATGCAGAAATTTGTTGATTTAGAAAATGCCTTCTGTGGAAGGCAGGCTTAAGAACCATTGTGCTGTGTTTTTTAAGCATAGTGTAACCCTATCAGTGATGATCTTGTCACTCAGGCCTCACTAGACAATCAGGCCCTCCAGGTGACCTGTCAGTCAGAAACGGTGCAGGGTTCTTCCAGCAGCCAGCTTCAGGCTTGACTCTGAAGAGTAGAAGGCACCAGTGGTTTTGTGTGGTCTGCTGTGAGTGCTCCTGCAGGGAGCTGAGCAGAGAGCATGGACAAGCTGGAAACCACAACATTGTGAGTGAGGTGTTGCTGTCCCCAGATGGGGTTGGGCAGATGATGAGGTACCTGAGACAGTGTGGTGGGGCCTCCCCAGATATGGGTGGGAACCTGCAGCCAGAATCCCTGTTCTGTGAGGTCCCATGTGGTCCTTGAAACTTCCTGTCCCGGGGCAGGCCTCTCAATAACTTTGCTCTGTGGGCTGAATCTGCTCACAGAATGGGGAGCAGGGAGATGTTTGTAGAAAACATCTTTGTAGTCAACTTCATCATGCTTTTGGTGCTCCCATTAAAAGTGTTATGCTTAGTTCACAGGAATCCCCTAAAGACCAACATGGAGACTGAATCCAGTATGTAAAAGCAAAGAGCCTTTATTTTCAAGCTCAGAGGCTTAATCTGTCTGTCCCACACAGCAGTGAGAGCAGAGAGCCCTGAGATGAGATGGAGTGGGGTTTTCATAATAGCAGTGTTTGGGGTGAGGGGATTTTCAGGGTGCCGGACCCTGATTGGCTGACAATTGTCTAGAGGTATCTATAAAACAAAAATAGGTGTGTGCTAGACTCAGGGACATCTAGCCACCTTATCTAATTTTCAGAGTGTTTGGCATGTTAGGTGCTTCCCCATCTATGGGTGGATCCCTGGGTGGTATAATCTTATGGATTTTTCTGTATCTGGCTGTTGCCTGCTAGTAAGCCAGTCACAGAAGCTGTGTCTGGGCCCCTAGACCTGCCATGACACTATGTGGTCAAGCTGTTTTTGGGCCCTTCCACAAAAGCAGTTTTTCAAATTGAAGTGGCCCAATTTTTCTAGTACCTTGTAGAGGTTTAGCACTTTGCATTTACTTTTGTGGAGGTTGTAAAAGGCATCTTATGTGTTGGGTAGCACTCCACTACTAAGGTGTGATGTAGAAGGGTAGAATTGGTGATATAACAGATTTACTAATTCTTAGGGGATAGTATGTCTCACAAAATAGAATTTAGTTAAGGGAGGACAACCTCAAAAAGTCCCCCCAAAAATAAGTGTACTCTAGCCAGGCCTGTTAGAGATTAGGACAGTAGAATGCACATTTGTTCACTTGATTGTCCAGATGTTTGGCTCCAAACCATTACAAAGGAGCCACCCCTGGTTTACAACCAGCCACTAGGCCTAACCCTATATCAAAAAATATCTAACAAGCTTCTCATTGAGGCATTACAGGGTCACAACCAACCTTAAGTCCTGCCATGCCTTAAAGTACCAGTTTTCTTCTTGAAGAAAGCAGAGTTCTGCCAGATGGGCAATATGACACCAGGTGACAACTACTGGAAAAGTGAAATACTAGCGGGGCTGTGGTGGTGCACACCTTTGATCCCATCACTCACTTGGGAGGCAGAGGCAGGGTGATCTCTGTGAGTTTGAGGTCAGTCTGGTATACAGAGTGAGTTCCAGGACAAGCTCCAAAGCTACACAGTGAAAACCTCTCTTAATAAAAAAAGAAGGAAGAAAAGTAAAACACTACTGTGTTACAGAGTTGTTTGATCAAGCAAGGATCTCATTTACACCCTCAGGAATGGAGGAGGAAAATTCTTGGGAAGGCAGTTAAAGCCTGGGACCTAAGCCTTGGGAGCTTTACCTTAGGGCCTAATGTATTGAAATTAAAACAGAGCTCCTTCCCTAAAACCAGGAACATGCTTTGGAGAGCTGGTAATGGCCTGGGACTAGGGCCTTTGTGGTGGAACTGCTTCAGAACCTGAATCTGTCCCATTGTATTATAGTTTGAGCTGACCTCATAGAAGTCATCCATTTCCATCCCTTTCCCCCAGTGTTAATAAATAAAGTTGCCTGGGGGTCAGAGCTATTAGCAAGCCATAGGAAAGAAGGGCAGTGGTGGTATACACTTGTAATCCCAGCACTTGGTAGGCAGAGATGGGTAAGTCTCTGTGTGTTCAGGGATACAGCCATTATTGGATACACATGCCTTTAATCTCAATACCAAGCATGGAAAACCTGAAGGCTTATACAGACAGGCCGTGACGAGGCGGTAATGTGGTTGGGTTTACAACCAATGGGAAGGCAGAACAGGAACTCTATATAAAGACTTTAACACAGGAGTAGCTCTGGTTCAGAGAGGTAGGACCACTGCAGGAGGAAGGGTAAGGTTTTAGCTCTTAGCTCTGACCTCTTGGCTTTCTTCTTTGCATTGGTTCTGTGTTTCTTATTTAATAAGAAAGTTGGTTACATCTACACCCCAGGACGTAGTTTACATGTTGCTATTCTTCTTAAGTAGCTTAGTTGAAATGGCACATAGATTGTGCAAGGTCTCCCCACCCCAGCTTTTATCTTTTCTAACTTATACTTCCCCTCTCTTTCTCATTCCTTGTGACCTTCTCCTCCGAACCCTGTCACTGAAGAAGCTCCTGCTGTTCCACTGGGGTATTTAAGAAATAATTTTGGAAACATCTTTGCTGTGTGAGTCTCCCATCTGTCTAAGTGGGTAGACTTGCAATCTTCTTTCCCTCTTTATATTGCTCAAAGTGTAATCTGGATCCTTAATCTAAAAGTCACAAGGATGATAACATATGTTGAATGCAAAAATCTTTTCTAGACTGGATCTTCTGTGTGCCTTAGGTGGAGATGGATGCATGCTATCATTAAAGATATTTTTTCCTTATTAATCTCTTAAGTGTGTGTAGTGATTTCTCCTTGGGAAGGCATATTAATTCTAGGACACCTGCAATTTAATCCTGTTAAAAATATTTCTGACACAAGCTCTGTTATATTGACACAAGTGGCTTTGGTCCCAGTCTGTTGCTCTCCAGGGCAGTGACATTTCTGTCCTCTTTATCACACCTGCAAAATTTTAAATTGAATGATTGTATTATCTCAGAGTTTCAAACTATCTATCTGAGTCATGCAATTGAATATCTATTGCAGTAAAGGAAAAGGATTTGCATGTAAAGAATATTTTCTGTCTTTAGACCAGAATAGAGGTAATAGTTTATTGTGTACACTGCTGGGTGAAACAGGGTAGGCAAACAGCTGTTGGATGCACCATTATGGAAAAGGACCTGATTGGTGCAGGAGGAGTGATTTTGTAATTCCCAACAGTATACTAATTGATGTGTTGTTCATGAAGACAGACAAGACTGACTGGGGATGTAGAGAGTATGGAAATTTTATGTGCTGATGGCCAGCCAGCCTTGACTCAGCATACCTTGTAGGCAGGGCAATGTTAGTTGAATATTTGGTGGCTGGCTTGGTGTCCCAGTTCCATCACTGGAAGCCTTATGTGGTTATAGAAGATACCTGATTCAGCCTCCATATTCTTAATTATTTGCAGTCCTCACTAAGGTCATCCCTATAGGTTCCAGGATATTTGCAATGCATTGTTTTCATGCCCTCTTCTAAAAGCTCCCGTATTCCAGGTATCTCTCCCTACCTTCTTCTCCTCCTCTGTCCCTTCCTTGCTCACCTGATTCTGACTGTTCCCATCTCTACCAGCCTCCAGTGCACCCCAAAATATGCATTCTACTTTCTCTTCCAAGAGATAGCCGCACATCCTGCCTAGGGCCATTATTGTTATTTAGCCTCTCTGCATCTATGGATTGTACTGTCATTAACTTTGATTACTGTGGTTATATCTTACTTAACTGCTAATATCCACTTATAAGTGAGTATACCATGTTTGTGTATGTGATTCTAGCTTGCCTGACTGAGGATAGTAAAGAAAGCAAGAAACTATGCAACAAACAAAATAATCCAAGTATAAATGGGATACACCTCTGAAAAGTATTCTCAGTAGTGAATCTAAAGTGGCTGAGAAACACTTGAAGAAATGTGCAACATTCTTAGCCATCAGGAAAATACATATCAAAACTACTTTGAGATTTCATCATACACCTTTCAGAATGGTTAAGAACAACATCACAAGTGACAGATAATGCTAGCAAGGACATGTGGCAAGGGGATTCATTGCTGATGCAAGTGCAAATTTGTATAACTACTGTGGAAATCAATATGCAATCCTCAAAAAACTGAGAGTCATTTTCTACAAGATTCAGCTATACTACTCTTGAGCATTTACCTGAATGATGCCCCTCCATATAACCACAAAGGTACTTGCTCAAATATGTTCATAGTGGTTTTATTCATAATAGACAGAAACTGTTTTGTCTGTGATAGATTGTGTTGATTGATGACTGATGCGGGAAGGCTCCTCAATTGAGGGTGGCAATATCCTAAAGAAAGTAGGCCTGGGTTGGAAAAGGAAGCTGTCTGAGTATGAGAGAGTGACTAGGCAAGAGAGAAGCCCAGAAACAATCTTGGCCCATGGGCTTTGCTGTCAATTGTTAGCATGAGTTTCTATACTAATCTCCCAAGGTGATGGAGTGTAATCTGACACAATCAGCCAAATAAACCCATTCATTGCCTGAGATATTTCTTGTCAGAAAATTTAATCACAGCAGGATAAAAGCAACTTAGAACAAAAACTGGAACAACAAAAGTGGTGTTGTTCCTAAATAGAATTTTGGATATTGTCTTTTGGAAGAATGTGGATAATATGAACAATTTAGGTGGCAAAAACCATAGAAAGATTTTCATAGAACTTAATTTGCTGTTCTTTTAAGACCAGGAAGATAGGAATGTTAAGAGTAATGACAGTAATGATGGAAACAGATGCAGTCCAAAGAAAGTAAGTTAGAGGTTATTTGGGTGATATTTTGGATCCACAATTTTTCTTATTCTGCCTATGCCCTGGAACTTTAGCAAGACAGAATTTTAAAAAAAAGGGGGCTAGTTCTTTAAAGAGAATATTGAATTTGTTAGATGGTTATTACTGAAGACTCATTCAGGTCTAGAGTGAAAAGATAACAAATGGGGCAGAAATAAATGAAAATGAAAAGGTAGATTCAGATGGCATTTAACTGGGAAATGTTGTGCAAAGAGTGTGACCCCCAGAGAGACCACCAAGGACGAGCATACCAAAATGCAAAAGCAAGGTTTATTTCTGTTACAACTCATGACAGGGAACTCATCTCAAGCACTCACTGGCCACAGTGCAGTGAGGCAGGAAGGAGTTACTCTTTCTTGGGTAAGTTAGTTTTTATAGACACAAAATTTCTTAGAGGGAAGGGGATTAGTATGGGTCCATCCTTGATTGGTCCAGTTTTTCACAGGCTTGGAGTTTTTCTTATTTCAGCATATCTGTTTGCCCTGTCAGGAGTTTTACAACCCATCTCCAGGGTCTGGTCATATTATCTCCGGAGAGAGGCATCTCATGGTTAATCGGTCACCACCAGATACCCTGGCTTCATTCTTTTGAAAACACCTGACTTCACCCTCTTTAGGAAGGGGGTACTGACTCAGTTCTGTTTAAGATATCTCTTCCCTGAGCTCTTCTGGGTTTTGGGGCAACTATGTCTGGGCCTTTGGTGGGAGTCTTTCAGAAACAGGCAGGAAATTTCAGAGTTTATCACAATTATAAAGAAGGTGCTTGCTATGGAATGGAAGCCTAGCAAAGTGCCCTAAGGGTAAGATTCCATTCTGCTAAATGTTCAACTTGTGGAAGCAGTAAGTCAAGTGATTCCTACTCTTAGGAAGCAAGTTAATACAAAATTGGCTGTATCTGTGGTTCAATCATGTTAGGGTCCACCCCAATTAAGAAATCAAACTTTACAGGATCCCCCTTCATGTGCTGTCCTGGAAACAAGAATGAATAAAAATTTAGGGTCATGAATTCTTAGTCTGTGGTTACAGTTCAGCACTTGTTGCAGGCATCTATGTTGACAGAGGCAGAAACTCAGTGAGGGCACTGTGGGTACTCACTGCATGAAACTATGAGGATGAAGCCTGGTGTTGTTGATAGTTTTATTCCATCTTTACTCTTTAAGGGGCCTGCCACTCAGCTCTCAAATAAATAACACACATTGAAGCTTATTTTTTCTTATAAATGTCTGGCCTTTGCTTGTTTCTAATTAGCTTTTCTTTTTTTCTTTTCTTTCCTTACTTTTGGTTTTTCATGGCAGGGTTTCTCTGTGTAGCTTTGTGCCTTTTCTGCATCTTGCTCTGTAGACAAGGCTGGCCTCAAACTCACAAAGATCTGCATGCCTCCACCTCCTGAGTGCTGGGATTAAAGGTGGGCTCCACCACAGCCTTTCTTAACTTAAATGACCCCATCTACCTGTTGCCTCTGGGCTCTTATCTTCCTCTATTCTGTATACCTTTCATTACCTCTTATTCTTTGGCTTGCTGTGCAGCTGCATGGCTGGTCTCTGGTGTCCTCTTCTCTTGTTGAATCTCCTTCCTTTTTTCTTCCGAGATTTCTCCTTCCATTTATTCCTTCTGCCTATCCTCCCTTGGCAAGCTATTGGACATTCAGGTCTTTGTTAGCTCAATCAAGTACTTTAGATAGCCTATGAAAGTATCACAGTTTCACAGAGTTAAATAAGTGCATCTGAAAAGAATGCAACAAATATTTGAATCATTAAAGCAAAAGTTCCACAGCATAAACAAATATAACACATCTTAAAATCATATGGTACAACAGCCTGAGTTGCCTTTAAAAACCACAAGGTGTTGAGACACCTAAGCTATGAGACATCTTCCTTGGAGCATTTTCAGAATATAGGGATTTGAAATAACCAAGGAGAGAGATGTATGAGAAGTTGCAGGGATATGGCCAACTAAGCCCTTTAAAACTGAAGCCACATGCATCTGAGACAGAGATAAAGGGATTTGATATTTGTCCTGCTGTGCTTCAGTCTTGCCTTGTTCCAATAATTCCTCACTGTGTTGTGTCTCCATTTTTCTCTTTTAGAATGTGAATGGTGTACTGTGACATTGTATGTTAGGCAGATTTAAATTTGTTTTTTTTTTCTGATTTTACCAGATGTAACTCTGAAGAAATTCATTTGAGTGTAAAAAGAGTCTTTGGACATTTTAACAGTACAAGGGCTGTTGCATACAATGAAGATCACTGAGGTGACTAAATGCATTTTCTTCATGGATGACCATGACCCTATAGTGACCTGGGTCAGAGTATAATTGATTGAATAAAAAACATCCTATAAAGGATGATGTATTTGAAGATGTGTCTCTCCTTGGTTACTTTCTTCACGTTGTTTGTAAAACATTTAGAAGCAGGAACGATTCCTGCTGAAATTCCTCATTGTGGTTGTGATATGAGTCTCTACATCCTCAATCTATTCCTGCTTTTTGAGTCTACAGTTTTTTGGTTGAAACTAATTTGCCAGCTTCCTGCTTTTTCTGTCATGATTTCACCAGTATTGTAGACTCTATCTCTAATTCACATAGATACAGTAGAAGCAAATGGTATTTATTGCTAAGGCAGTTTGGTAGCCTGTTGTTTTAATTATTTTCTTTGTTTTTTTTTATGACAAGGTTTGTCTGTATAGCCCTGGCTGTTCTAAAAGTACACCCCTTTACATCAGGCTGGCCTTGGACTCGAAGATCCCATTGACTCTGGATCCCAAGTCCTGGGAATAATAGTGGACCAACATTTGTGAATTTTTTATGTTAATAAGCAATGGGAGTTGAATGTAGGTTTTCATACATATCAAGCATATGCTGTTGTACTGAGCTTCACCCATATTTTGAAATTTAAACTTTTGGCTGAGAGTATCATTGGTTTTCTCAGGATAGCATGTACTCATGTCACTAATAATGCCTGAACATTCTCAGTCAATGGATTGCAGATACATGACCTTCTTGCTGCATGGTATGTGTTTTAAATTTTTCATGAATATGAATTTTTTCCCTGCATGCATGGATATGCATCATGTAGGTCCCTGTTTTTCACAGTGAAAAATGATGCTCTTAGAAACCCTCATTTGCCAGCACTCAGGAGGCAGAGGCAGGCGAATCTCTGTGAGTTTGAGGCCAGCCTGGGCTACCAAGTAAGTTCCAGGAAAGGTGCAAAGCTACACAGAGAAATCCTGTCTCGAAGAAAAAAAAAAAAAGAAAAGAAACCCTGATCTTGGAATAATGGATATCTGTGTTCCCCCACTTAGGTACTTGCAATTGAGTCCACTTATATGCATGACCAACAAAAGCCTTTTGCTACTGAGTCATCTTTCCTGCCCTGTATTTATTATTTATAATCAACATTTACATTTGTAATATTTTCATCTTCCCATTTGTTATTGTTTAAAAATACAGTTTCTATAATAAAATCTTATTGATGTTACAGTTTGAATATAGAACTGGAGTAAATGCATAACTCTCTGTAGGGACTTCAGTAAAAACCTCTGAGTTCTTTCTATCTTTATTGTTTGTTTGTTTGTTTGTATGGGATATAGGATCTTACTATGTACTTCTAGCTTTCCTGGACCTGATTGCATAGACTTGGCTGGCATTTATCTCAGAGGCAGATACACCTGCCTCAGTCTTTTGAGTTCTGAGGTTAAAGGCCTGAGACAATATACCCAATTTGTCCATTTTCTTTTTCTTTTTGTAGTTAGTGATTGTGCATTCAATTTCTCTCATGTGTTCTCTGTACTGTTGATCTGTTTACTTGTCTCTATATGTTTGTTAACAGGCATGTTTCTGGCAAATTGATATGTTATTCAAAGAGTATAGAAATGACAGAGGTGAAATCTCTACTTCATTTTCATTCTAAAATGAATTGATGATTACATTATAATGTTTATGCCATAAAATAAGTATAGGGAACACCAAGATTATATGACTACAGGGCCATGAAGTATACATTTACAATGTTGTAAATATCAATCTTTCTGTTGCACCCATGTATGGGATACTTTAGAATGCAGTTTCCTAGGATGATATCCATGTCAATTTCACTTGAGATGAGTGGACTTTGCTGATTCCTTCCCAGAAGAATCTCTACAAAGATGTAATGCTGGAGACCTACAGGAACCTCACTACTATAGGTAAGACTAAATTTTCCTTCATGCTTTAAAATAAGGACAACTGATCCTTGGTAATTGATGCTCTTCCATAATTTGATTGAGAAAGAAGACTGAGGTGAATTAATCAGGCATGTTTCTAAATTACACTGCAGATAGTAATTAAAATTTTACACAATTGTCAATAATAAACATATATTTTCTTGTACTATGTTTTAGGATACATTTGGGAAGATTATAATGTTGAAGAACATTGTCAAAGTTCTAGAAGACATGAAAGGTAATTATCACATGAAAGAGGATAGAAATATACTTGTGAAAACATTGTAATGTGTTCTGCAAGTTTTAAGCAAAATTAAAAGTGTAAATAAAGACAGTTTATACTGCATTGATAATTATTAAATTCTCACAAAAACACTTATTTCAACTTCATAATTGTATTTGCATATCATTCTTTTAAGAAAAAAAATCACAGAAATAATGCCTTTTGAGATATCACCACTTAAAACATAGCCCAAAAAACTATGCTGTAGTACTGTCAATCCATTTGTTTCATAACATTCATACTACAAAATGTATACATATTGAAGAGGAAATAAATATAACTCTGAAATGTCCTAATACAAAAATAGCCCATAGCAATGCTAGCATTACTCATATACTTGTTGTGACTGTACTGTTTAGTGAGAGGAGCAGTTAGAATCAAGAGTCAATGGGCATTGTTGTGGCAAAATCTTAATCCTTATACTACAAGTCTATGGTTTCAGGAAGTCATACTGAATTCACTGTGGAAAACTTTGATTTTTATTCTTACTTTACAGGGTATAACATGTGTCACTCTGGATACAACACATATCAGCATAGGGATATGGACATATATCACATATCCCTGTCTCAGAACAATTAGAAGATATGTAGCAGTCCCCATGTTGAGGATACGTGTTAAATTTGCTTCAAGTAAACAAGTAATTATCATTCTAGTTTCATTATTAATACATCAATAAACTTACACAGATATAAAGATTTAACAGTGTATTGAATGGGTAATCTTTTAACATGGGCAGTTATTCTTGCAGACATGGAATAAATCAGACTGGAGAAAAATCTTCTGTAAATACTCAATGTGTTAAAGCCTTTGAATATCCCAGTACTCTTCTAAAGCATAAAATAGAATTTACTTCAGAGAAACCCTATGAATGTAAGCAATGTGGTAAAGCCTTTATATGTCACAATACTCTTTAAATGCATAAAAGAACCCATACCTGAGAGAAACCCTACGAATGTATTCAGTGTGGTAAAGCATTTACACAGCCCAGTACTCTTCAAATGAATAAAAGAACCCATACTGGAGAGAAAAACCTATGAATGTAATCAGTGTGGTAAAGCCTTTACATACTGCAATACTCTTCAAATGCATAAAAAAACACATACTCGAGAGAAATCCTATGAATGTAGTCAGTGTGGTAAAGCCTTTGCATATCACACAATTCTTCAAGTGCATAAAAGAATACATACTGGAGAGAAACCCTATGAATGTAATCAGTGTGGTAAAGCCTTTACATGCCTCAGTTCTCTTCACTTGCACAAAAAAATACATAATGGAGAGACACCCTATGAATGTAATCAGTGTGGTAAAGGCTTTGCACAGCATAGTCATCTTCAAATGCCTAAAAGAACACATACTGGAGGCAAACCCTATGAATATAATCAGTGTGGTAAAGCCTTTACTTGCCTCAGTACTTTTCACTTGCATGAAAGAACACATACTGGGATGCTGTGGGATGTTCTGTATGTCACATGTGTTGCTAATTAGTCAATAAATAAATCACTGATTGGCCATAGGCTAGGCAGGAAATGTAGGCGGGACAAGGAGGAGAATAAACCTGGGAAGTGGAAGGCTGAGTGAGAGAGACACTGCCAGCCACTGCCATGATGACAAACAGCATGTAAAGATGCTGGTAAGCCACGAGTCATGTGGCAAGGTATAGATTAACGGAAATGGATTAATTTAAGCTGTAAGAACAGTTAGCAAGAAGCCTGCCACGGCCATACAGTTTGTAAGCAATATAAGTCTCTGTGTTTACTTAGTTGGATATGAGCGGCTGTGGGACTGGCAGGTGAGAGAGATTTGTCCTGGCTGTGGGCCAGGCAGGAAAATTCTAGCTACACTGGGAAGACACCCTATGAATGTAATCAGTGTGTAAAGCCTTTGTACATCACAATGATTTTCAAATGCCTAAAAGAACACATACTGGAGGGAAACCCTATGAATGTAATCAGTGTGGGAAAGCCTTTACACATGACAAAGTTCTTCAAATTCATAAAAGAGCACATACTGGAGAGAAACCCTATGAATGTTATCAGTGTAGTAAAGCCTTTGTACATGACAATGATTTTCAAATGCCTAAAAGAACACATATTGGAGAGAAACCCTATGAATGTACTCAGTGTGGTAAAGTCTTTGGATGTCACACAAGTCTTCAACATCATAAAAGAACACATACTGGAGAGAAAACCAATGAATATAATCAGTTTTGTAAAGCCTTTACATGTATCAGTAACCTTCAAAATCATGAGAAAAAAATGATACTGTAGAGAAACTCCATAAATATAGTCAGTGTCATAAGTTTTGCACATTTTTCAAGAGTAAAACTTTTTTGTGCAGTCAAACTTTTAAACCCTTTCCATGTTTTAATAAGCTTTGACTCTGAGAAAGATACTGAGGGTGTCTTATTATTAAGTACTTCATAAGATCTTTATCCAAGACACAGTTACAGAAGAGTATGTATCCTATAAAAAATATGAACAGCATCAACAAACTGTTCAAGCATTGTGATGTCTGTTTCTATAGTTTGTACTAGCAAACTCGTGTAAAAAAAATTTTTTTTGATTTCATGAAGGCTTATGTATAGGGTAAAAGGGCCAGCCACCAAAAGACACTCTGATCCTGAAGCCAGACTCTAAATATTTAAAGGAGCAAATGTACACAACACACTTTGGAACTGAAATCAGAGCCAAAGAAACACACTCTACCATTGACCAACTAAAAACAAAACTAACCAATCTCTGAGATTGAAACCAACCAATTCCATAGCTTGAAATCTAGCCCATCTTTGAGTTTGCTCAAGCCTGATACCTGTTCAGTTGGCAGTTGCCGTTTTCGACACTGGAAGTGGCAGCCTCTCTCCTGGATTCCTTGTTCTCAAATAAATCTCTTGAATGTGTTTGGGTGGAAAACTTTCAAGGAAGAAGGTCAGAAACTCACTATTGGATTTGACCAGAGAAATGGCATATTTCTGCAGCAATTTACCCCTTACTTGAGTGAAACATAAAAGTAAAAATTTGGGCTGGATCTGAGAAGAAATGGACATCTCTGCTGGAAACTCCCTAATAGAGCAGAACAGAGCAGAGAAGCATTTGAAAGCTCTTATGAGAAACTCCCTCAGATGGTGGAGCAGAGCAGCAATGGACATATCTGCTTGGAAGTTCTCTTTGAACATTGGCTCAGAGCCCAGCTGTAAGGGTTCCATTTTGGAGAAGAGCAGGATTACAATTTTCTGTGGGGAGACAATTCACCACTGAAACACAGCGTCTGTAATTGCCTGACTTCCTAATAGGCAGGAAACCTTTCTCTTCAGAGCTGTAGGTATCTAGGATATCTTCCTTTCACAGCTGTAGGTGTAGCCTGACTTCTGATAGTCACATTACCTTTTTCTCTAGAGCTATAAAACTTGCACTATAAATTTAAATAGTAAGGAAACCCTTTTAGATTTTGTACTTCTCTTAAATTGCATGAAATAACTATTTCAGGTGTAAACTTTATGGATTTGTATGAGTTCCTTTTCTGTTGTTGTGATACAAAGTGTAAGTCAACTAATAATGGAGCTTAATTTGGACCTTGGTTCTAGAAGAATACAGTATCAACATGAAAGTGGCTTTGCAACAAGTGTTTAGACATGTTAGCTAAAGCACAAAGTTAAAAATTCACATCTTTAACTTGCAGCATGTAGCATAGGGTAGGAACTGGAAATGGTGTGTGGATGTAATTTCTCAAATCCTAACCCAGTGGCATATTACCTCCAGCAGGGCAGCAATTCCTAAATATTCCCAAATGATACCACCAAATTAGAAGAACTGATGTTTCTGACTTCATGGTTATGTGCTTTTTTTTCTGTTACATAAACCAATTCATGAAGAAGAAGAAGCCTGCAAGCCTTTAGATGCCTTAACACCTGTTTCAGGAATTAACGCTTACAAGAGAGAAACCTGCCGGGCGGTGGTGGCGCACGCCTTTAATCCCAGCACTTGGGAGGCAGAGCCAGGTGGATCTCTGTGAGTTCGAGGCCAGCCTGGTCTACAAGAGTGAGATTCAGGAAAGGCGCAAAGCTACACAGAGAAACCCTGTCTTGAAAAACCAAAAAAAAAAAAAAAAAAAAAAAAAAGAGAGAGAAACCTTTATAAAAAAATTGTGTGTTTAAAGAATTATTTTACTTGTTATTATGTGATGTCACTGTGTGTTTGTGTTCGTGTATGATTGTGCATTCTGGTTCCTGAGAATGTTAGACTCTTTTATCTTGTAGCAGGAATTATAGGAAGTTTTAAAAATCAGACCTTGGTCCTGGGAATGAACATTTTTTAACTGTCCAGGCATGACTCTAGTGCTGTAAGTATTTTAAAGCCTGTATCATTTTGAAGGCAGGAAATGGGGATAAACTAATACAAGAGAAAAATCCTATTCATGTAAATAATTTGGTAAATACTTTAGATATCAGAGTTGTCTGCAAATTCAAGGAAAAAATATGTTTCTTTTTTTTCATCATAGTCTTGAAGGAAGTAAATTACCTAACTTGTTCTGTCAGGAGTGATGGTGGAGATCACTGCATTGTGATTTCTATGTTGAGACTTTTGACATATGCTGTAGGATGTTATGTATGGCAAATGTGTTGCTCTGATTGGTTAGTAAAAAAACACTGATTGGCCAGTTGTAGCAGGAATCTTAATAGTTCTTATTAATAAAATCAAACCTGAGCCAGATAATGGGGTGAACACTGGAAGGTCAGAGAGACAGAACAAACCAAAGATAACCTCACCTGACCAACTTCTTGGCTGGTCTTGTTTCCTCAGACTGGAAGCTTCTGTGTCCTCATCCCAATGGCTCTCAGCTGAACTCCTGCTAGAAGTTCTGAATGCTTAACTAGCCAAATGCTTAACCAGGCAAATGCTTCTAGTTTCTGGTCCTCACACCTTATAAACCTTTCTGCTTTCTACCACCACTCCCTGAGATTAAAGACTGCTTTCTGGGATTAAAGGCATGAGTCACCATGCCTGGCTCTTTCCAATGCGGCCTTGAACTCACAGAGATCCAGAGGAATTTCTGTCTCTGAAATGCTAGGATTAAAGGCGTGTGCCAACATTTTCTAGCCTAAGTATCTTGTGGCTTTTCTGTTCTCTGACCCCAGATAAGTTTATTAAGGTATACAATATTTTGGGGAACACAATACCACCACAGCCAGTAGTCAGGCAGGAGGAAGTATAGGTGGGACAAGGAGGAGAAGAATTCTGGGACATGGAAGACTGAGTCAGAGACACTGCCAGCCACCACCATGACAAACGGCATGTGAAGATGCTGGTAAGCCATGAGCCACGTGGCAAGGTATAGATATATAGAAATGGATAAATTTAAGATATAAGAACAGTTAGTAAGAAGCCTGCCACGGCCATACAGTTTGTAAGCAATATAAGTCTCTGTGTTTACTTGGTTGGGTCTGAGCAGCTGTGGAACTGGCCAGTGAGAGAGATTTGTCCTGACTGTGGGCCAGGCAGGAAAACTCTAGCTACAAATGGCACCCAACGAGTTGGCAATTTTTCCACCTAAAACCTGAGAAAAGAATCTAAAATGGAGCTAAAAACAGCTTCCTAATTGTCGATCAAATGAGCGGCAGCCTGCTGATTTGAACTACTGGTGGGTTCCTAGCATGCACGCTCGACCTGCAGTATGGCAGGAAGAGGCCTCTGCAAGTGGCACATTAAGCTGCGTGGTGGATTTAGCCTTTGCTAGTACAAAACAAAAAAAGAGGTTTCTGGGATACATGCTGCTTGGATAAAAACATAGACCCATGATAGCTCTCAGAGCTGGCTGTAAACGTTCCACCGCCATGTTGGGAAGCTGTGGTGGGTGGAGCCTGCAGCCACAACTGCTGCAGTTTAAAGCAATAGATTCACAATAAGACAGATTCAGATGTAATAGTTTGCAATGTGTGTAAAATATACATAGGCTTGAAAGAGACAAAAAAGGTGATATATACAGTTATGTAAACAAATACATAGTTTTAAAAAATAAAATCTTTAAAGAGACAGTAAATTAATATAAAAAATAAGCCACATAAAAATGAATATTACACAGACAATCTGGATTGCGTTGTCTTTGAGATTTTTAACTGCAGAAAAACATTTGATCGTAAAAGATGTTGAGTTAAACCAATATGTACATTTTAAAGATAGCTTGACTTCAAAATTTGGATGTAAGGATGTGTTGCTTTGAAAAGGAGGCTCTGCTTTTGTTTCCATAGAAAGCAAGAGGCTATGGATTTGTTCCAGATTAAGATACATCAGGTTTGACCAGCCAAGATCCCCTGAAAGGTCTCCGATGACACCATGGCCCAGATGATCCAACATCCAGAATGCTTTGAAGGCAACTGGCTCAGACAATACAGCCTCATGGACTATTCCATAATCCTAAAATTTTTTTTTGTGTCCCGATAAGATACAGTGCCCGCCTCCAGCACGAAATAGTAAGAGAAGCTATGCCCAAATTCCCAAATTATATGTAATTTTACTTTGTTAAGGTTAAAACCTTCCTTTTTGAAAAAAAAAGAAAGAAAAGGGGAAGTGCTGTGGGATGGTCTGTATGTCAAGTGTGTTGCTGATTGGTCAATAAATAAATCACTGATTGTCCAATGGCCAGGCAGGAAATGTAGGCGGGATAAGGAGGAAAATAAAGCTGGGAAGTGGAAGGCTGAGTCAGAGAGACAATGCCAGCTGCCACGATGAGAAACAGCATGTGAAGGTGCTGGTAAGCCACAAGCCACATGACAAGGTATAAATTAATAGAAATGGATTAATTTAAGCTGTAAGAACAGTTAGCAAGAAGCCTGCCACGGCCATACAGTTTGTAAGCAATATTAGTCCCTGTGTTTACTTGGTTGTGTCAGAGCAGCTGTGGGACTCGCAGGTGAGGGAGATTTATCCTGACTGTGGGCCAGGCAGGGAAACTCTAGGTACCAACCAGCGCATAGGAGCTTAAAAGAGAGATTGATGCTCCACAGTCATATCCAGAATCGATTGAACATCTAATATTACTAAACCCCTTAGGAGACTGAAAATTGATTTTGTAATTAAAAACAAAATCTGGATTTTCAGATGTCACCTGCTGTTTTCAACTGCTTCTTGCCCAGAAGCAGTTTGAAACATGGTACTTCACATAAAGATAAAGATATTGAAACCAACCCTGTGATCAACAAGTACTTAGTGAGAACATAATATATTTTTAAGGTTTGTAATGTTTACATGTCTTATGGGTGATGGGAAAGTAGGAGAGTTCAGAAAATATGTGGAAGGATAATGACTCTAGGCACATATATAAACCCACCACAATAGAAATATTGTTTATATTAGTTTTTTTTCATTTTACATACCAATCAAAGATCCAACTCTTCCCTCCTCCTGTCCCTGCAGCTTCCCCCTCCCAATCCTAGAATCATTCTTTTTTTTTTTAAATTTTATTTTGCAATACAATTCAGTTCTACATATCAGCCACAGATTCCCTTGTTCTCCCCCCTCCCGCCCCCCTCACCTTCCCCCCCAGCCCGCCCCCGATTCCAATCTCCTCCAGGGCAAAGCCTTCCCCACAGACTGAGATCAACCTGGTGGATTCAGTCCAGGTAGGTCCAGTCCCCTCCTCCCAGGCTGAGCCAAGGGACCCTGCATAGGCCCCAGGTTTCAAACAGCCGACTCATGCAATGAGCACAGGACCCGGTGCCACTGCCTGGATGCCTCCCAAACAGATCAGGCCAATCAACTGTCTCACCCACTCAGAGGGCCTGATCCAGTTGGTGACCCCTCCGCCATTGGTTCATATTTCATGTGTTTCCTTTCGTTCGGCTATTTGTCTCTGTGCTTAATCCGACCTTGGTCTCAACAATTCTCGCTCATATAAACCCTCCTCATTCTCGCTAATTGGACTCCCAGAGATCCACCTGGGGCCTAGTCATGGATCTCTGCTTCCAGATCCCTCAGTAGTTGGATGAGGTTTCTAGCACGACAATTAGGGTGTTTGGCCATCCCATCACCAGAGTAGGTCAGTTCGGACTGTCTCTCGACCATTGCCAGCAGTCTGTTGTGGGGGTATCTTTGTGGATTTCTGTGGGCCTCTCTAGCACTTTGTTTCTTCCTATTCTCATGTGGTCTTCATTTACCATGGTCTCCTATTCCTTGTTCTCCCTCTCTGTTGTTGATCCAGCTGGGATCTCCCACTCACCCAAGCTCTCTTTCCCTCGACCCTCGCCCTTCACTACCCCCACTCATGTCCAGGCTGTTCATGTAGATCTCATTCCATTTCTCTGTCATTGGGCGATCCCTGTGTCTTTCTTGGGGTCCTGTTTTCCAGGTAGCCTGCCTGGTGATGTGAGGAGCAGTCCAGTCATCCTTGTTCCACATCTAGTATCCTGTTATGAGTGAGTACATACCATGTTTGTCTTTCTGAGTCTGGGATACCTCACTCAGGATGATTTTTTCTAGATCCATCCATTTGTCTGCAAACCTCATGATGTCATTGTTTTTCTCTGCTGAGTAGTATTCCATTGTGTATATGTACCACATTTTGTTTATCCATTCTTCAGTTGAAGGGCATCTAGGTTGTTTCCCTGTTCTGGCTGTTACAAACAATGCTGATATGAACATAGCTGAACAAGTGCTCTTGTGGTGTGGTTGAGCATTCCTTGGGTATATGCCCAAGAGTGGTATAGCTGGATCTTGGGGGAGATGGATTCCCAATTTTCTAAGAAATCGCCATATTAATTTCCAAAGTGGTTGAACAAGCTTGCATTCCCACCAGCAGTGGAGGAGAGTTCCCCTAGCTCCACATCCTCTCCAGCATAAGGTGTCTTCAGTGTTTTTGATCTTAGCCATTCTGACAGGCGTAAGGTGGTATCTCAGAGTTGTTTTGATTTGCATTTCCCTGATGATTAGGGATGTTGAGCAATTCCTTAAATGTCTTTCAGCCATTTGAGTTTCCTCTGTTGAGAATTCTCTGTTTAGTTCTATAGCCCATTTCTTAATTGGACTGTTGGGCATTTTGGTGTCTAATTTCTTGAGTTCCTTATATATTCTGGATATCAGTCCTCTGTCAGATGTGGGATTGGTGAATATCTTTTCCCATTCTGTAGGCTGTCGCTTTGCTTTGTTGACCGTATCCTTTGCCCTACAAAAGCTTCTCAGTTTCAAGAGGTCCCATTGATTGATTGTTTCTCTCAGTGTCTGTGCTACTGGTGTTCTATTTAGAAAGTGGTCTTCTATGCCAATGCGTTCAAGACTACTTCCAACTTTCTCTTCTAGCAGGTTCAGAGTAGCTGGATTTATGTTGAGGTCCTTGATCCACTTGGACTTAAGTTTTTTGCACGGTGATAGATATGGATCTATTTGCAGCCTTCTACATGTTGATATCCAGTTTTGCCAGCACCATTTGTTGAAGATGTTTTCTTTTTTCCATTGTGCACTTTTGGCTTCTTTGTCAAAAATTATTTGTTCATAGGTGTGCGGATTAATGTCAGGGTCTTCAATTCGATTCCATTGGTCCACATGTCGGTTTTTATGCCAGTACCAAGCTGTTTTTATTACTGTAGCTCTATAGTACAGCTTGAAGTCAGGGATCGTGATGCCTCCAGAGGTTGTTTTATTGTACAGGATTCTTTTGGCTATCCTGGGTTTTTTGTTTTTCCATATGAAGTTGAGTATTATTCTTACCAGGTCTGAGAAGAATTGTGTTGGTATTTTGATGGGGATTGCATTGAATCTGTAGATTGCTTTTGGTAAGATTGCCATTTTTACTATGTTAGGTCCTGCCTATCCATGAGCATGAGAGATCTTTCCATTTTCTGACATCTCCTTCAATTTCTTTTTTCAGGGACTTAAAGTTCTTGTCATATAGGTCCTTCACTTGCTTGGTTAGTGTTACCCCAAGGTATTTTATGTCATTTGTGGCTATAATAAAGGGTGATGTATCTCTGATTTCCTTCTCCTCTTTTTTGTCCATTGTATATAGGAGGGCTACTGATTTTTTTGAGTTGATCTTGTATCCTGCTATGTTGCTGAAGGTGTTTATAAGTTGTATCAGTTCCTTGGTGGAATCTTTGGGGTTGCTCAAGTATACTATCATGTCATCTGCAAATAGGGAAAGCTTGACTTCTTCCTTTTCAATTTGTATCCCCTTAATCTCCTTATGTTGTCTTATTGCTCTGGCTAGAACTTCAAGTACTATATTGAACAAGTATGGGGAGAGCGGACAGCCTTGCCTCGTTCCTGATTTTAGTGAAATTGCTTTGAGTTTCTCTCCATTTAATTTGATGTTGGCTGTTGGCTTGCTGTAAATTGCCTTTATTATGTTTAGGTATGTTCCCTGTATTCCTGATCACTCCAAGACCTTTATCATGAAGGGGTGTTGGATTTTGTCAAATGCCTTTTCAGCATCTAGTGAGACGATCATGTGGTTTTTTTCTTTGAGTTTGTTTATATGGTGTATCACATTGACAGACTTTCGTATGTTGAACCATCCTTGCATCCCTGGAATGAATCCTACATGATCATGGTGGATAATTGTTTTGATGTGTTCTTGGAGTCTGTTTGCCAGTATTTTATTGAGTATTTTTGCATCAATGTTCATGAGGGAGATCGGTCTGTAGTTCTCTTTCTTTGTTGTATCCTTGTTTGGTTTGGGAATCAGGGTAATTGTAGCCTCATAGAAGGAGTTTGGTAATGTTCCTTCTGTTTCTATTGTGTGGAACAATTTAGAGAGTATTGGTATTAACTCTTCTTTGAAGATCTGGTAGAATTCTGCACTAAAACCATCTGGTCCTGGGCTTTTTTTGGTTGGGAGACTTTTAATGACTCTTTCTATTTCGTTAGGTGCTATTGGACTATTTAAATAGTTTATCTGGTCTTGATTTAATTTAGGTATGTGGTACCTATCCAGAAAATTATCCATTTCTTTTAGGTTTTCCAGTTTTGTGGAATAGAGGTTTTTGAAGCATGACCTGATGATTCTCTGGATTTCCTCAATGTCTGTTGTTATGTCCCCCTTTTCATTTCTGATTTTGTTGATTTGGATGCTCTCTCTCTGTCTTTTGGTTAGTTTGGATAAGGGCTTGTCTATCTTGTTGATTTTCTCAAAGAACCAACTCTTTGTTTCATTAATTTTTTTGTATTGTTCTCTTTGTTTCTATTTTATTGATTTCAGCTCTCACTTTGATAATTTCCTGGCATCTATTTTTCCTTGGAGACTTTGCTTCTTCCTGTTCTAGAACTTTCAGGTGTGCTGTTAAGTCACTAGTGTGAGATTTCTCCAGCTTATTTATGTGGGCGTTTAGTGCTATGAATTTCCCTCTTAGTACTGCTTTCATAGTGTCCCATAGGTTTGGATATGTGGTGTCTTCATTTTCGTTGATTTCTAGGAAGTCTTTAATTTCTTTCTTTATTTCTTACTTAACCCATTGGTGATTCAGTTGGGTATTGTTCAGTTTCCATGAGATTGTAGGATTTCTGTAGTTTTTGTTGTTGTTGAAATCCAACTTTAGACCATGGTGGTCTGATAGAACACAGGAGGTTATTCCAATTGTTTTGTATCTGTTTAGATTTGTTTTGTGACCAAGTATGTGGTCGATTTTAGAGAAGGTTCCATGGGGTGCTGAGAAGAAGGTATATTCTTTTTTGTTAGGATGGAATGTTCTGTACATGTCGATTAAGTCCATTTGAGTCATGACATCAGTTAATTCCTTTATTTCTCTGTTAAGTTTCGATTTGGGGGATCTGTCCAGTGGTGAAAGTGGGGTGTTGAGGTCTCCCACTATTAATGTGTGGGGTTTTATATGTGATTTAAGCTTTAATAATGTTTCTCTTACATATGTGGGTGCCCTTGTGTTTGGGGCATAAATGTTCAGAATTGAGACTTCATCTTGGTGGATCTTTCCTGTGATGAGTATGTAATGCCCTTCTTGATCTCTTTTGATTGATTTTAGTTTGAAGTCTATTTTGCTGGATATCAGGATGGCTACACCCGCTTGTTTCTTAAGACCGTTTGATTGGAAAGTCTTTTCCCAGCCTTTTATTTTTAGGTAGTGTTTATCTTTGAATTTGCGATGTGTTTCTTCTATGCAGCAGAAAGATGGGTCATGCTTTCGTATCCATTCTGTAAGCCTATGTCTTTTTATAGGTGAATTAAGTCCATTGATATTGAGGGATATTAATGTCCAGTGATTGTTCATTCCTGTTATTTTTTGGTGGTGATGTGTGTGTACTTTTCTTCGTTGGGGTTTACTGCTGTGGCTTTATCTATTGCCTGTGTTTTCGAGGGTGTATCTGACTTCCTTAGGTCGGAATTTTCCTTCTAGTGCTTTCTGTAGGGCTGGATTTGTGGATAAATATTGTTTAAATCTGGCTTTGTCATGGAATGTCTTGTTCACTCTATCTATGATGATTGAAAGTTTTGCTGGGTATATTAGTCTAGGCTGACATCCATGGTCTCTTAGTGTCTGCATTACATCTGTCCAGGACCTTCTGGCTTTCAAAGTCTCCATTGAGAAATCGGGTGTTATTCTGATAGGTTTGCCTTTATATGTCACTTGGCCTTTTTCCTTTGCTGCTCTTAATATTCTTTCTTTATTCTGTACGTTTAATTGTTTAATTATTATGTGGAGAGGTGACTTTTTTGGGGGATCTAGTCTGTTTGGTGTTCTATAGGCTTCCTGTATCTTCATAGGCATTTCCTTCTTTAAGTTGGGAAAGTTTTCTTCTATGATCTTGTTGAATATATTTTCTGTGCCCTTGAGTTGGTATTCTTCTCCTTCTTCTACCCCTATTATTCATAGGTTTGGTCTTTTCATGGTGTCCCAAATTTCTTGGACATTTTGGTTCATGACTTTGTTGACTTTAGTGTTTTCTTTGACTGATGAATCTATTTCTTCTATTGTATCTTCAACGCTAGAGATTCTTTCTTCCATCTCTTGCATTCTGTTGATTATACTTGCATCTGAAGTTCCCAATCGTTTTCTCAGATTTTCTATTTCCAGCATTCCCTCTGTTTGTGTCTTCTTCATTTTTTCTATTTCCCTTTTCAGGTCTTGGACTGTTTCCTTCATTTGTTTCATTGATTTTTCTTGATTTTCTTTCAGTATTTTATTGTTCTCTTCCAGGACTTTTTTGATTTCTTCTAATTTGTTTGCCCTTTCCTCTAGTTGTTTACAGCATTCTTCACATTTTTTTGTCTTTTCCTCTACACGAGCCTCTAGCTTCTTCATGATGACATTCATAAGGCTATTTTCTTCTGCTTCTTCCAATTTCTGATGTTCAGGTCTAGGTGTTGGAGGAGGGCTAGGTCCTGGTGATGGTGTATTGCTATTTATTTTGTTGTATGTGTTTCTGCCTTGACGTCTGCCCATCTCCTTGTGGTTCGTTCTTGGCCTTATCCGCACACTTGGTTCAGACAGAGCTGACAGATTGAGGAAGTCTCTCTGTTTTGTCCAGATGGGAACCTTCTTGTCCAAATTGGAAGTCCGGGGCAGGATGGGAGCTCTTGTTCAGAAGGGATGTCCGGGGGAGGATGGGTGCTCTTCTCTCTCTCTCTCTCTCTCTCTCTCTCTCTCTCTCTCTCTCCTCCAGATGGGAAATCCGGGGCAAGATGGGAGCTGGGGGCCAGCCTCTAAGTCTCAAGAAGAGGCTTGGGGCTCAGGCAGATGGGCGTGGGGTCAGGGCATGGAGACAGCAGGGTCTGCCAGGGGTCTTGGAGAAGGGGATCCTTCCCGGTGGGGCTAGAAGGGAACTTGCCCGGTGACCACAACCTGGGGCCAAGTTGGACAGATCTTCCCGAGTGGCTGGTGCCCAGGGATGGGGTTGGGGGCAAGTTAGGGGACTCACCTGTGCTTCAGAAGGGAAGTCCAGGGCAAGATGGGAGCTGGGAGCTGGGGTCGGCCTCTAAGTCTCAGGAAGAGGCTTGGGGCTCAGGCGGATGGGGGTGGGGGCAGGGCGTGGAGACTGCAGGGTCTGCTAGGGGTCTTGGAGAAGGGGATCCTTCCTGGTGGGGCTGTGCTTCAGAAGGGAAGTCCGGGGCAAGATGGGACCTGGGAGCTGGGGGCCGGCCTCTAAGTCTCAGAAAGAGGCTTGGGGCTCAGGCGGATGGGGGTGGGGGCAGAGCGTGGAGACTGCAGGGTCTGCCAGGGGTCTTGGAGAAGGGGATCCTTCCCGGTGGGGCTGTGCTTCAGAAGGGAAGTCCGGGGCAAGATGGGAGCTGGGGGCTGGCCTCTAAGTCTCAGGAAGAGGCTTGGGGCTCAGGCGGATGGGGTGGGGGCAGGGCGTGGAGACTGCAGGGTCTGCCAGGGGTCTTAGAGAAGGGGATCCTTCCCCGTGGGGCTGTGCTTCAGAAGGGAAGTCCGGGGCAAGATGGGACCTGGGGGCCGGCCTCTAAGTCTCAGAAAGAGGCTTGGGGCTCAGGCGGATGGGGGTGGGGGCAGGGCGTGGAGACTGCAGGGTCTGCCAGGGGTCTTGGAGAAGGGGATCCTTCCCGGTGGGGCTGTGCTTCCCCTAGAATCATTTTTAACTATATGTATGTACTTGCATAAAACCCAGTTGGAGTGGACATGACCTACATGAGTGGCACTGCCTTGTCTTTGTGGATAGATTTCCACAATGTATAAAATGAAAGGGCCAGTTAAAGGCATGGCTTACTTCCTTTTGAGTGAGGTGTGTTCCCACTGACCCCATAAGCTCATTTATTTGAATGCCTTTCTCTAGGAGGTGGATCTCTTTTTTTTTTTTTTTTTTTTTTTAAAGATTTATTTATTTATGTATACAGTGTTCTGTCTGCACATATCCTTGCAGGCCAGAAGAGGGCACCAGATTTCACTACAGATGGTTGTGAGCCACCATGTGGTTGCTGGGAATTGAACTCAGGACCTTTGGAAGAGCAAGCAGTGCTCTTAACCTCTGAGCCATCTCTCCAGCCCTAGGAGGTGGATCTCTTTAGCAAAGTTTAGAAGTTATGTCTTCAAAAAGGTTGTTTCTCATCTTGGATGGGCTTTGATCTATCAATGGCACATTTCATGCATGAGTAAGCAACACAAATGTAAAGGCATACAACTTGGGCCTGCTTCAGCATCTCTGCCTTTAACAGCTTGAGTGCAGATACAGAATGTTGGAAATTTTCTCCTGTGTCACAAATGAGTAAAGATGATACCTGAAAAAAAACTCCAGTTTCCACATTAATCCTGATTAAATTTGCATATCCATCTGTAAATTTCCTCAAAGCTGTTACTACTGCTAAAGAGAAAACAGTGAACTCTAAGTGATAAAGGCAAATGTGAACTGCTCAGCCAGGGCAAGAAAATTAGCCTCAGCCCTTATGGAGAGATTGGTAGTAGGTGTCAGCACAACTGAAGGGCACTGCAGGTTCACTAGAATGTTAGTAGCTAACAAAGATGAACAATGGAATAGAGTCTTTAAATGTATTTAAAAAAAAAAACAGAAGAGTAAAAAGAACAAAAAACTTCTGTTAGGATAATTTCACACCACTTATGGCTGACAAATTCCAATTGGAAGTTTGTGTCACATTTAAATACTTCAACTTAGTATATGATATGGTATGTGTTTTATAGAAATTCTATTTTAAACATTATTTTTTCGGGGGCTAGAGAGATGGCTCAGTGGTTAAGAGCACCGACTGCTCTCCTAGAGGTCCTGAGTTCAATTCCCAGCAACCACATGGTGGCTCACAATCACCTGTAATGAGATCTGGTGCCCTCTTCTGTCCTGCAGGGACACATGCAGGCAGAATACTGTATGCATAATAAATAAATAAATCTTAAAAAAAACACATTATTTTTTGCAATGCAGACATTTCATCTTGTTTCTTCATGCCTCTTTATTTGACTTTTACATAATGCGCAATTGATCTCTGGGAGGAAGGATCATATAACACGTCTCCCTCCTCAGTGATTGAAATGACTCAATTTACATTCTAAATAGGAGGTGAGTATCTATGTTTGTGTGTAATATCAAAACATCTATATTATGAATTAATTGAGAGAATTTATCCAGAAAAAACTAAAATGGTGAGAAACTGAAAAGTGGGTAATTCACATAGGTCATGTGCACTCAAAAGTATTTACTCTCACAACCACTTGAAAAAAAGAAAAATCCCTTGTAAAAACTAAGGGGTAAATTAAACATTAGGAAGTACTGCAAATGAAGCATTTCTGTAACAACAGTCATCATACCTTATCTCTGTTTATATTTTTACCTGAGACTATGTCATCTCTCTCTTCCCTTCCATGTGGATTCTCTCAGAAAACTTTATTTTAAAACTTCACCTTCCTGGTAATATTTCAGATTTCAAACACCGACAGCACCCTGAGCTTGCTACCACACATAGAGACTGGAAGGCAAGGATCAAAAACCTTATTCTATGTTCTAAAGCAGAGCAAAGATACAGAGTACTATTGATTCTTAGAGGCAGACCAAACTAAAGGTCCCCTTTCATGCATTAAGACCAGCATCATGAAGGTATTTAGTAGGTGGGAATATGATTGAATTAAGCTCCTACATACAGCAGAGTCAGCTAGCCATTTCAAATGGAGGCTCAGCACAGCTGTTATTCAGAACTTTCAAGGATCCTTAAGGACACACACACATTCTGTCTCTCTTTAATGACTGATTAAAACACCTTTGATGCTTTAATTGAGAATGACAGACAAAATCTGTGGAGCAGATGCAGATGAAAGTATTTCATCTGTCAAAAAAAACTATGTATTTGAGGCAAAAAGCATAAGGACAATCCATGCCTCATTAATGCCTTCAGTGACATTTCCCATTGTCTCCCATGAACTAGTTTACTATAATTACTTATGTCGTATAATTAATATTATTTTATCTTTTTATTTTTGAAGGCAGGGTTTTTCTGTGTAACCAACTTGGCTGTCCTCGAACTCACTCTTTAGACCAAGATGGCCTCAAACTGACAAGGATTGACCTGTCTGTGCCTCTCCAGTGGTGATATTAAAGTTGGCTGATGATGTCATAGGAAAAAAATTCATTGAAATGAAAAAGGAACACACAAAATAGCTGTAATTAGGTGAACCCTGCCCTCTGATGGAAAAACAACATCTCAGGCATTTCTGCCTATTTATTACCAAAAAATGAACAATGTTTCAGGCATAATACCTACAGGCAGAGGGGTCATTCTATCCAGGTGAGTAAGACGTCAGGTTGGAATCATGTCAGGAAGGACAGTAGGGGATCACTGCTGAGGCTTAAACTATTATTGGAGAAGACTGGGGGTGAATATTTTCTGAACACTACCAACATTCACATGCAGGACAGGAGGTTCTCATTCTGCTGTGCCAGAAATGGTTGGTTTTACAAGTTTCCCAATTATCTGAGTGTGTGGTCTCTGACATGGAAGTTTCCCTGTACACAAATGGCACTCATTCAGTTTTTCACAAATTACAAACTTCTTCTGCTCTTCATAAACACATTTACTAATTTGTATGTTAGAATTTACATCAAGTAATGTAGTATGAAATAAACACATTTTAGTTTGTATTATGATCCATGGAGCCGATAATGTTAATGACACATTTCTACCATTAAATGAACACTTATCATTCCAATTCAGCATTTACTGAGAACAAACCATTAATATATGTATCCAGAATTTAATTAAGAAAATAATTAAAAGTTAAAATTTTCTATAATATACTTAGTTAAAATTGCAAATATTGTGAACATAATAATCTTCATGTACAATGTAACACAAACACTAATATCCGATCTTACTGATGGTTATAAACTAGTACTACCTGAGTTAAAGTCCTTACATTTTACTCATTTTTGCTTTAGTTAATTTTGGTACAAATTTAGCACCATAATAAAAAATAATTTCTGTATAAAATCAATCTATATGAAATTTTATTGCCTATGCAGTTTTTTTTTTTAACCAAGAAGCTGCTCAGTGAATATCAGCTCTATTTCTTGGTAAAATGGTTCTAAATTTCATTTATACATATGGCTTCTTGATTTATTTTCTTTGACATCAGTTAAGATATGAACATGGTTTAATATACTCTAGTCAAGTCATTCTAATTTAAAGAACATTTTCTCTGTTTAAACCCTGGGAAAGTGATTGTCACATTTTTTACTATTTACAAATTTTCTGAAGTAATATAATTTTTGAGCTTGAGGGATCATACTTGCAATATTCTTTATATCTGTATAGTTTCTCCCTAGTGTAAATTCTGCAATGATCTTTAAGAGTTGATAAGTAGTTAACGGACTTCTCATATTGTTCCCATTTACTGGAGCAATGTGGGGTATGCCACTTCAAATTTGGTGATTTTATTGAATCTTTTCTGTACTTACCATAATCAAACTATATATTTCAGAATTGTTGTAGTTCTAGTTCTAGTACACTGACAACAATTTCAGGACTCATTTAATATTTCTTCTTTCGAGTTGCTTCTATAAACCTGATCTTGGGTATGCATCTGCTACAGAAAAAAAGACTGTGAATATTGTTCAGGCATATTCTGAAATTTGACATTGTTATAATGATTTAGGAACAGCAATTTAGTGAAAACTAGTAAGTTTAAGAGACAAAACAGAGTTCTCAGTTTTCACTATTCATTGTGAAATTAATAAATCTCTGTTGCAAAGTGTCTGAAGAAGAATCATATAAAGCACGTAAGAGCATTCTGACACTTGGCACAGTTCCTACCAAAGGAAATCTCCTAAACAGCAGGCTTCCATTTCATGAAAGCTAGAATGTGCTATTTCTTAAAAATTATGTGGTTGTCATGCAGGCTTTTCTGAGACAGACATACATTCTGTGAATAAGAGCTCTGTGGAACTTGGCACATTGAGGACACTGGGAAACATTCTGTAAAACTTACATTTCTACTTCAAGTACACGGGAATGTTCTGTTTCTTAAACACGAAGGGCTGTTATGTTGCCATCTACTTTTACAAGTGGCTCTATGGATATGTTCATCACAGTTGTCTACTAAGCAAAACATTCTATTTCCATGTCCATGTGGTTTACTGATTAAATAGTATCTTTGCATGCCATTGGCCATAATAACTACTCAGCATTGAGTCAGGGTGTGGTGATTTATGACATTAATCCTCCCAACAAGTGGCACTGGAAGGAGGATATCTGTCAATTTGAGGCCAAATTTATGTACATCACACGTTGCAGGGTATAGCGATATACAGAACGATTCTGTCTCTAAACAAACAAGCAAAAATACTCCAGGGAGTAGGGAACACACAAAATCCTCAGCAATGAGAATACTTTGGATTATTAGAGCTTCTTGCACGGTCATTGTGTTCTTAAAGTCACCTTCTGAGAATTAATATTTCAGACGGGGAGTCTTGATTCATAGACTGAGCTGAGCTACCTGCTCCATACTTCTGCTTGTCTTTAAGGAAGGCTGTGCTACCGTGTTTCACAAATGCACGCTGGATTGACATAGGGATCAAATACCGGAATCTTGTGCATTCAGTATTTTAATTATTTTTATTTGACATGAGTATATTAAAATGAATTTCTCCTAAAAAATTTGATGTGTAGAAACTCTGGATTTTGAGTTACTTTCAAATTGCTGAGCCATAATGAGACTAGAGTGCTCCAATTAATAAACACTCTTTTTTTGCATAATTTGGCTCTTTTGTGTGGGTCCTATTTTCTAGTTTCAGTCTTCTACTTTGAACATCTATGAGGTTGTATGAGTGAAAATGTGTGCATGGATGTGTACATATGGTTTATAGGAAACATTCTTGATTGTTCATCTTATTAACTGAGGCAAGATAAACCCACAACTTGTCAAGATAGCTAGTCTTTCTATCTTTCAATATGTTCTGTGAGTATCCATGACTCTCCCTGCAAGGCTTGAATTACAGGCTTGCTACCCCACCTGGCATTTACTTGGGTTATAGTGATCTGTAATATGCTCCTCTCTAAATTTATTCACTACATTTCCCATTCCACTTATGAATGAGTCTATTCACTCTTTGCTTTTTTAATTATTCCTAGCCTTGATACACACTAACACTGTTGTCCCTAACACTCCAAATTACTAACCTCCCCATTTCTGTATGAACATATTGTTGTTTTTTGTTTGTTTGTTTTTGTTTTTGTTTTTGGAGACAGGGTTTCTCTGTGTAGCTTTGCGCCTTGCCTGGGACTCATTTGGTAGCCCAGGCTGGCCTCGAACTCACAGAGATCCGCCTGGCTCTGCCTCCCAAGTGCTGGGATTAAAGGCGTGCACCACCATCGCCCGGCGTATGAACATATTGTTACAATTACCATTATCCAAATTACAATAATAGTAAGACACCTCATATATCTTAATTGTTCTTTCCCTCCATGCTGAGGACATCTTGACTTAATTTTTCCTCTGGCACCTTATATCATTTCCCCTTCTTTTTAATTTTTAAGCATTCTCTATATCTGATGCCCATGAGTCTTCTCTGGTTACCTCTATTTTTTCATTCTCTACTCTTTCCTTATAGCTAGCCTCTATTGCCAAGTGTTTAATAATGACATTTTCTTATATTGTGTATGTTTTGATTATCATTGTTTCAATGCCTCCCTCTTCTTTTTGTTCAGGAGCCTGTGATACTTTCAAATTCCTTCTAAACCCTTAGTACATTATGTGTTCCTGTTGCATTTTCTTTCCAATCACTTACTTTGAGAATTCTTCTTTCCATTTGACAGAACACTTTCTAATTTCATGACGTATACCAATATCGTCCCACACATTGATACGCATATGTAAATGAAAGTAAAATATCCATATGGGATTGTGAAAAGTTATTCAGTTTTTTGTAAAACAGTCATGCTTTTTAACGAAATTATTTTCAATTGTGATGATTCTCCTACAACTTTCACAATTTTGATTTTCTTTAATGCTGTGTAATCCCATTATCTATATCACATTTTTAAATCTTTTTCTGTGGAAAAATTTATAAATAACAGAGATTTCTTTTCCCATAGGGACATAAATTACCATCATGCAATTTGCAGGCAAATTGATGGAACTAGAAAAAATTATCCTTAGTGATAACCCAAACTCAGAAAGACAAACATGGTATGTACTCACTTATAAGTGGATTCTAGATATAAAATAAAGATCAGACTACAGCCCACAGAACCATGAAGGCTATGTATATATAGCATGGAGGACCCTAGGACGACCATGGCTTATAATAAGTTTTGGTTTTACTAAAAAAAAATTACCTTCATGCAACATTTTTGGTAGTGGAATGGTGAAGTATACTCAAAGTTTATTTTATGGAAGTCCTTAAAAAAAAGTATGTCTTGTTAAAGAACAAATATTTTCCAACCAACTCCTTCGGAACAGAAAAAAAGAAACATAAAAATGAAAAGTAATACATCAAGTATCAGTAAATACGTAGCTGAAGGAAAGGAGGTGTATTGTACAAGCTAGGGCATCAGAGACAGTTGAACTTAGCTTGTGGGAACTCATAGACTCTAAACCAACAGTTAGAGAGCCTGCATGGAACCATCCTAGACCCTTTGCATATGTGTGAAAGTTGTGTACCTCCATCTGTTTGGAAGGCTCCTAGCAGTGGGATCAGGATCTGTGCCTGGTGCTTAGCTGGTAACTTCTTGTCTATGCTGTATTACTTGCCCAGCCTTGGTGCAAGAGAAGGCTGTTGATTTTGTCTTACTTGATGTTCCATGCTTGGTTCAAGCCCATGGGAGGCCTGCCCCTTTCTGAACGGAGATGGAGAAGGAATGAGTGGGGAGTGAGGTAGATGGGAGGAAGTGAGAGGAAGTATGAGTTCAGGAGAAGAATCTGTGCTCAGTATGGGAAATAAATAAAAAATGAAAATAAATCATTAAAATTTGTAAAAAGAAAAAGGACACATCACTGTTTCGGGTATGGAAGTGTCTTAAAGATGAGAAACAGTGTAATTTACTTCATTAATCTACTAAAATTCAAACAAAATCATCCTAGTAGTTTTAGTAAATGGTCTTAGTTCATTGATGCTGATATATTCTGCTGTTTGGAATTAATGTAATTAATGTAAATATCTGAATGATGATGCATGGGAGCAAGTGTCTTTTCACTCTTACATCTTTACTGCATAATACTTATTGTACAAATTAAGCTCAGTTCTCCCTTTCTCTCACACCCCAAGTGGCACCTTAGGGCAACTTACTTAGAACAAAAGGTTTTTCTTCATACCAGGTGCTTCAAGACATGATGCATGCTATGCTGTTATCAATTACTCTTCTCCTGCCCTGCTAGAAAATGGAGACATAGAAAAATAAAGGCAGTTTTACTTTAGTGCTTCATAGGTGCTCTTACCTAACCACTTGCTAGATTGTAGTTTGAGCTCATTTATAATAAACTGGTAAGGTGTCACCTAACCACCAATAAAGATATATTTTGTGCAAATAAATTCCCTTTCTGACTTATTCTAGGCCATATGTGACCCCATCTCCTTTATTCATGCCCCTTTTGGGTACAAATGAAGCTGACTATCACTGCTCTTATGGGGACTTTAAAGTGTTTGCATTGTATTGTAAAAGAGTGGCTGCTGGTGAGGTTGTGGACTGGTTCTGTGAGAAAACTGCCAGAATTTTGTCACAGAGGTATAAAGTGAATGGAGAAAAGAGCTTGGTGTACTTAGAGTTTTTTTTTCCTCAGATTATTCTTGCTGATGGTAGCAATTCTTCTGGAGACCCTGGGAAGGAAATATTAGAGACTGAACCCTAATAGTTTATTATTTTATTAATGAGGCATTTAATGTTTTTTTTTTATATTCTCTTCTATTAAGCATTTCAACATTAACATTGTTAAATTGTTTTGACAAAACAGTACACATTGGGAGTACAACATCTACCCTTAGATTTGCATTCTGAAATAGACACATGAGGATCATGAGTTCAAATGAATCCTTGAATTATTACTGACATCCAAGCCAGGATGAATAATAAACAACAAAATCTCAAAGGTATATATGAAAAACAAAACCTGGAACAAAAAACCATCACCCCTTCATAAACACCCTTGCTTGAAAAGTATGACCACACACTGCCTGATATTTAAATAAACAATGGACTACTTAGGTGATGGGGATCCCATTCTATACATCGTGGCAGAAAATACCTGTCACTAACTAAAAACACAATAGAAGATAAACAAAAGCCACAGAAGGACTATAAAAACTACAAAATAAACTTCACTAAATGGATTTGCCATACATAAGAGACACGTTATTGTCTACCTTAAATGTTTCAAAATAGAAACCATAATGCAGTGATCTTCACCATCAATCTTGAGTGTATGTAGTAAGTAATTTACTTCCTTCAATGGTACAATGAAAAATAAATGAAGTGCGATTTTTTTCTCTTGAAGCTGAAGACAACTATGATGTCTAAAGTCTTTACCAAATTGTTTACTTGCATATTGTTTTTCTTTTGTATGAATTTCTTCCCATTTCCAGACTTCAAAACTATATAAATAGGCTTTAAAATACTTACAGCACTAGAAACATGTCTGGGCAGTTAAGAAATGTTCATTCCCTGGACCAAGGTCTGATTTTTGACAACTTTTTATAATTCCTGTTACGAGATCCAAGGGTTTAACATCTCAGGATCCAGCATGCACATTCACATATCCCCACAGACACACAGTGACATCACATAATTACAATTAAAACAAATTTTTAAACAACCAAATTTGATGAAGGTTTTTCTTCTGTAAGCATTTATTCCTATAACAGGTGTTGAGGCTTTTAATGGCTTACATACAGAGTTTTTCTTCACCATAAATTGGTTCATGTAACAAAAAATAACCATTTAAGCATAAAGTTTGGGAAATCAATCCTCGTAAGATGGTGATTTCATTTGGGAATATATAGGAGATGCTGCCCTGCTGGAAGAAATATCTCACTAGGGGTAGGCTGTTAGAATTCACATCCACACACCATTTCCAGTTCCCTCTCTGCTTCATACTAAATCTTAAGGATGTGAGTTCTTAGCTTCCTATTTTAGCTACCACGTCTGAAACTTGTTGCCATACCACTTTCATGGTAATTCTCTATCACTCTGGAATGAAGGGCCATATTAAATTCACTTATAAACTGACCTAGACATTATATCACAACAGAAAAGTAAATAATACAAACCCACAAAGTTTTATACCTGAATTACTCATTTTTATGCAATTTAAGTATAAAGTCTAACAGGGTTACATTATCATTTAAATTTATACTTTAAGTGTTAAAGCTCTGAAGAGAAAGGTTTATTGACTTTCAGATTCAGGTTATAGTGACAGCTGTGAAGGAAAGGTATCCTGGATACCTACAGCTGTGAGAAAAAAAGTTCCCTGACAATTGGGAAGTCAGGCGTATATATACCTAAAGCTGTATTCCAATGGGGAATGGTCTCCCTACAGGATTTAATAATTTTGCTTTTCTTCAAAAAAAAAGCCATTGCAGCTGGACTCTGCTCTACTCTGCTGAGTTTCCCAGTGGAGATGTCCATGGTTGCCCTGTTCCACTCCCCTAAGGGAGTTTCTCAGCAGATCTGTCAAATGCTTCTCTGCTCTGCTTTACTAGAGAGTTTCCCAGGGGAGATGTTCGTTTCTTTTCAGCTCCAGCCCAAATTGTTACTTCTCGACTTCACTCAAGTAAAGGGGAAAACTGCTGCAGAAATGTAGCAGTCACTGATGAAAAGGTTGTTACTTCTGCTCTGGTCCTTTAAGAGAGCTTGCCAGCAGAGGTATCTGTTGCATCTATGCTCCAATCTAATAGTGAGTTTCTGATCTGCTCCAGTGAAAGGTGTTCACACAGAACTCATTCAATCAATTTACTTTGAAAGGAGGAATCCAGAAGTGTGTCTGCCTCTGTAAGGGTGGAAAAGGAGAGCTGCCAACTGAAAAAAGTACAGTGCTTATACAAAGCTTCTTAGAGGCAGAGTTTTTCTGTGGGGAGGATTTTCAAGGCAGGAATTGGTCAGATTTCAGTACCTGAGCTTGTACAAGCTCTGAGATTGGCTGGATATTGTACTCAGGGATTGGGTGATTTTGAGCTCAGAGATTGGTTGGCTTTGTGCTCAGTTGGTCAAGGGTAGAGTGTGTTTCATTGGCTATGGTTTCAGGTCCCTATTCACCATTTAGGCCTGGTTTCAGAGTCAGGGAGTTTTTTTTTCTTTTCACTAGCTCTTGATTTAGGGTGTTCCTTTGACTCTGTTTTCAGGATCATTGTGTGTTTCTTTGGCTCCAGTTTCAGGACCAAAGTGTGTGTTTTTCACTAGCTCTGGTTTCAGGGTCCAGGTGTGTTTCTTGGTTGACCCTTTACTCTACACACAGGGCTTCGTAAATTCATAAATTCATTGTTTCCATCAGTTTGCTCTTGTAAATAATATAAAAGTGGCCATGATAATGCTTGAACAGATTGCTGACACTGTCAGTTTTTCCCTAAAATACTCTTATAAAATTGATAAGAGGGTTGGCTAAAGATCTTGTCAAATACTTTATAATAAGCCCTTGGTAACTCTTTCAGGTGTCGCTGGGTACCAATGGCTCCCTCAGGGGAGGGAGTAAGAAAACGTGGTGTCAACAACACAGACAGCATGGATTGGTTGAAGGCAAACAGCAGAATTGATTATTCAATGATGGGGAAGGCCTTATATACCCTCCTCCCAGTACTCAGACTGTGTCCCAATCTGGTGACATTATCAGGAATTCTAACAGTGTCTGTTGCTAGGCCCTCATGCAGATGCAGCATAATGAGGTACTCTGACAGCACCAGTTGCTAGGCTCTCAGGCAGACTCCCAGTGGTCTCATAAGGAAGTACATTATATGCATGCCTTGGCAACTGCTTTGAGCCAATTTCCTCAACACTATGGGCCTGTTCTACTACATTAAGGTAGTCAAAGACTATTGTAATATGCAAAGGATTTAAGTGATTGTTTAGACACAAAGTTTTACTCACATGTAAAACACAAACCTTAACCACTCTGACTACATTTATGGGATTTCTCTGCAATATGATATTTTCTCATGATTTTGAAGATTCCTGATACTTTCAAAGGCTTTGCCAGACTAATTACATTCATATGGTTTCTCTCCAGTATGTGTTCTTCGATGCATTTGAAGATAAATATTACGTGTAAAGGCTTTTCCACATTGATTACATTCATATGGCTTCTCTCCAGTATGTGTTCTTCTATGCATTTGAAGACAACCATGACATGCAAAGGCTTTTCCACATTGATTACATTTATATGGTTTCACTCCAGTATGTGTTCTTTTATGCATTTGAAGAGTACCGTGTTGTGCAAAGGCCTTACCACACTCATTACATTCATAAGGTTTCTCTCCAGTATGTGTTCTTCTATGAATTTTTAGATTACTATGTCCGGCAAAGGCTTTACCACACTGATTACATTCATAAGGTTTCTCTCCAGTATGTGTTCTTTGATGCTTCTGAAGATTACTGTGACATATAAAGGCTCTACTACACTGACTACATTGAAAGGGTTTCTCTCCAGTATGTGTTCTTTTATGCCTTTGAAGAGTATTATGTTCTGCAAAGGCCTTACCACACTCATTACATTCATAGGGTTTCTCTCCAGTATGTGTTCTTTTATGCCTTTGAAGAGTACCCTGTTGTGCAAAGGCCTTACCACACTGATTACATTCATATGGTTTCTCTCCAGTATGTGTTCTTCTATGCATTTGAAGATGATGGTGTTGTGCAAAGACTTTACCACACTGATTACACTCATATGGTTTCTCTCCAGTATGAGTTCTTTTATGTATTTGAAGATGATTGTGACATTCAAAGGCTTTACCACATTGACTACATTCATAGGATTTCTCTCCAGTATGTGTTCTTTTATGTATTTGAAGAGTAATGTGATGAGCATGGGCTTTGGAAAACTGGTTACATTCATAGGGTTTCACTCCAGTATGTATTGTTTCATGCATTTGAAGATGATTGTGACATACAAAGCCTTTACCACATTGATTACATACAAAAGATTTCACTCCAGTGTGTGATCTTTTATGCTTTTGAAGGTTATTTTGACATGCAATAATTTCACCACATCGAGAATACACAGAAGGTTTCTCTGTAATTTGGCTTCTTTCATTCCTGCAAGGATAATTAGTACATGTAAAAGCTTTAGACCATTCAACACACTGTTGACTCCTTATATGTTTGAATTAAGTTTACAATTTGGTCCAACTGTAATCAGAAATTAAATTTTTATCACTGTCTTAACTCTCATGTAATATTTACACAGTCTGTTACTCATAGGTCTTTCCTGTCACATGAGTTTATTGATTTATTAACAATAAAGCTAGAAAATTAATTACTTTTATACTTGAATCAAACTTAACAAGTATATTCAATGTGGAGACTGCTACAAACCTTCTAATTGTTCTGACGAGAGAGGTATGTTATGTCTTTCTCATCCTTATTCTCATATGGCTTGTATTCAGAGTGACATATGTTATACCTAGTAATAGAAGAATAACTAATAAAAAAGGTTTTACATTGAATACACAGTTTGCCTTTCTGTCCTCATAGACTTGTGGTATAGGAATTAAGGATTCTCTATAACAATTAACTCTTGCCAGGCAGTGGAGGCAGTGGTGGCACATACCTTTAATTCCAGCACTTGAGAGGCAGAGACAGGTGGATCTCTGTAAGTTCAAGGCCAGCCTGGGCTACAGAGTGAGTTCCAGGAAAGGCACAAAGCTACACAGAGAAATCCTGTCTCAAATAACCAAAAAAACGAAAACAAAACAAACAAACAAAAAAATTACCTTTTGAATCTTGATTCTAACAACCCTGCTTACTAAACTTAGCACTATCACAACAAGTACAATATCTTTACTATGGACTATTTGCTTATTAGAAGATCTTGAAGATATACTTATCAACACTTCAACATGTAGAAATTATGTAATATGAGTGGTATGAAATAAATGGACTGAAATTTCTATATCAAAGCCCTTATGGTGCTATGATTAAAATGGTGATATCTGTTAAGGCATTGTTTCCTTGTCTTTTTTATTTAAAAAAAATGCCTTGCAAATGCAATTCAATTACCTGAAATTGATTTATATGATTTCGTGAGAATTTAATAATCATCAATGTACTTTAAACAGTGCTTATTTACACTGTTGCTTTTGTTTACAACTTTCTGTGTTTGCCACGTGGTGTTGACATATGCCTTTAATCCTAGCACTTGGAAGGCAGAAGCAGGTGTATCTCTGTGAGTTCAAGGCTAGCCTGTTCTACAGAGTGAGTTCCAGAATAGGCTCCAAAACTACACAGAAAAACCCTGTCTCAAAATAATAAAAAAATAAAAAATCTTCCAGGACACAATCTAATTTCTTCAAAGGCACACTTGTATCAGCTTGCTCAAGGAAATCACCTTTCACGTTGTCTAGAACTTTGACAATGTTCTTCAATATTATGGTCTTCCCACTTGTATCCTGAAATATAATACCAGAAAAGATTTACTATTGATAACTGTGCAAAATTTAAGTTCCTATCTTCAGTATACCTTACAACCATGCATGATTTATTCACCTCATTCTTCTTTCTTAATCAAATTACAGAAGAGCACCCAAAACCAAAGAACAATTGTCCCTTATTTTATTTGTTTTGTTTTTTTTTTGTTTTTCGAGACAGGGTTTCTCTGTGTAGCTTTGCGCCTTTCCTGGAACTCGCTCTGTAGACCAGGCTGGCCTCGAACTCACAGAGATCCGCCTGCCTCTGCCTCCCGAGTGCTGGGATTAAAGGCGTGCGCCACCACCGCCCGGCTTTGTCCCTTATTTTAAAATATGAAAAAAAAATGCTGTCTTACCTATAATAGTGAGATTCCTGAAGATCTCCAACATCACATCTTTGTACAGATTCTTCTGGGAAGGATTTAGCAAAGTCCATTCTTCCCAAGTGAAGTCAACATACACATCATTATAGGTCACTGCATTCTAAAATATCCATGCATGTGTACAATGGAAAGTATGATACTGAAAACATTGTAAATGTATACTTATTTGACAGTATATTCATATAATTCTTGTGCTCCTTAGTCTTACTCCACAACATAGGCATTATAATGTAATCAAGGCACTTTAGAAAAAAACTGAATAAGAGGTTCACCTTTTTCATTTCTGTACCTTTGGAAGAGATATCACATTGCAAGAGAAATGCCTGTTAACAAACATAGAGACAAGTAAACAGATAAACAATACAGAGTACACATGAGAGAAATTGTGTGAATAATTACTAACTCCAAAAAAGAAAAATAAGATGGACAAACTGGGTGTGTTGGCTCACCCCTTTAACCCTAGGTGTATCTGCTTCTGAATTGAATATAAGCTTAGTCTATGCAATTAGGTCCAGGACAGCCAGAAGTACATATTAAGTAAGACCCTGTCTCCCATGTAAAAATCAGTCAAATAAAAAAGAAGATAGAAAGAATTCAGAGGCTTTTACTAAAGTTCCTACAAAGAGTTATACATTCACTCCAGTTCTGTATTCACCTTCCAGAAATCTGAAGTGCCCCCAATTCAAACTACCATCAATAAGATTTCACTAAAAGCTACTACATGCTGTAACAATTACAAAATGGACAGATGAAAACATTAGCAATGTAAATATTGATGGTAAAAAAATCAACATAGGGCAGAAGAGATAACACAGTAGTAAAGAGCTCTTGCTAGTCTTACATAGAGTTTGGGTAAATTGACAGTATTTACATGTGTTATCACAACTATCCATTATTCCTAGTTCAGGGTTTGTGAGACTGTCATTGATCACTCTACAGACCAGGCACCCTTATGGTGCATATTCATGCATACAGGTAAAATACTTATATTCATTTAAAACAAAAACACTAGACAGGAAGAAGGTCATGAACTTGTAACTCAATAGCTCAGAAGGATCAGACAGTGTTAGTATCATGAATATATGCTATTCTGAGTAACAGAATGAAGCACACTGCCAAATTTTAAAATTCAAGATATGGATGAAGCTTAGTACAATAGCACATGCTTCACGTATACAAAAACATATATCTCAGGCCAATCACTCAATAGTAATAATAATAATAATAATAATAATAATAATAATAATAATAATTATAATTATAATTATAATAATAATAAAAAGCCAGCCTGGCTTGGTGGCACATGCCCTTAATCCTAGCACTCGGGAGGCAGAGGCAGAAGGATCTTTGTGAGTTCGAGGCCAGCCTGGTCTACAGAGTGAGATCCAAGAAAGGCACAAAGCTACACAGAGAAATCCTGTCTCGAAAAACTAAAAAAAAAAAAAAAAGCCAAGAATGTTGGTTTACTTTTAATCCCAAAACTTGGGAGCCAATGTCAGGGAATCTCTGAGTTCAAGGCCAGCATAGTATGCAGAAGTTCTTTCAGGATGGCTAGAACTACACTGACAATACTTGTCTTCAAAAACGAACAAACAAAAAAAATAAACCAGCAGGCTATCAAACTGCCATAGCACTGAACAGCAATTGCTTCTACTGTAATCTTGTGATATAGAGATAGAGTCTATAATGATGATGAAGGCATGACAACATAAAAAGAAATAAGTCTGATTATTTTCAACCAAAACACAGTAGACACAAAGTACAGGAAAGGGGTTGAGATTATAGAGATGCATATCATACCCCCAGTGAGGAATTTCATCCAGAAAGTCTGCTCCTACAAAAAGTTTCACAAGCAATCACAATTCATGAAAAAGAGAGACATGTTGAAATACATCACCACATCTAGGAGGTTTTTTATCCAATCAACTATATTTGACCAAAGTAATGGTAGGCTCATGGTCAGAAATGAAGAAAATGCATTTAGTCACATTATTGATCCTCATAGTCTATAACAGCTCCTATATGGTTAAAATGTCTAAAGTCTCTTTAGACACTCAAGATGATCTCTTGAGAGTGACATCTTATAAAATCAGAAAATGAGTTACGCCGGGCGGTGGTGGCGCACGCCTTTAATCCCAGCACTCGGGAGGCAGAGGCAGGCGGATCTCTGTGAGTTCGAGGCCAGCCTGGTCTACAAAGTGAGTTCCAGGAAAGGCGCAAAACTACAGAGAAACCCTGCCTCGAAAAACCAAAAAAAAAAAAAAAAAAAAAAAAAAAAAAAAAAAATGAGTTACATCTTTCCAACATACAATGGCACATAATACCATTCACATTCCAACACAGAGAAATGGAGACACTGAGGGAAAAAACTGTACTAAGTCAAGACTAAAGCACAACATGACAAACAACAAATCCTTTATCTCTGTGTTAGATGAATAGGGCATCAGTTTCAAAGGGGTCAGATGGCCTTATCCCTGCAACTTGTCATCTCTCTCTCTCTCTCTCTCTCTCTCTCTCTCTCTCTCTCTCTCTTTCTCTCTCTTTGGTTACTTCCACTCTCTCTGTACAACTATCTCTCCATCAAAGATGTCTAATGGCTTAGTTATCTCAACAACTTGTGGTCACCAATTGCAACCCAGTCTGTTGAAGAAAATTATTTTAAGATGGGTTGTATTTGTCTTTGCTGTGGTACAATTGTTTTAACAATGCAAATATGTGTGGCATTATTTGATGTTGCATTTGTTTAACTTTGTGGTACTGTGCCTGTCTAAAATACCTGATTGGTCTGATAAAGAGTTGAACGGCCAATAGCTTGACGGAAAAAGATAAACAGGGCTGAAAGGCAGAGAGAATAAATGGGAGGAGAGATCTGGGAGGAAAAAAATGAAGGAGCAAAAAAATGAGAGGACACCAGTGGCCAGTCACACAGCTACACAGCAAGCCCTGGAATAAGAAGTAAAGAAAGATATACAGAATAGAGAAAGATAAAAGCACAGAGGCAAAAGATAGAAGGAATAATTTATGTTAAGAAAAACTAACTATTAACAAGGCAACTAAGGCCATGCACTTATAAGAAAGAATAAACCTCCCTGTGTGTGATGTATTTGAGAGTTGGTGGCTGACTCACCAAAAGAATAAAGAGTAAAACAACAACAATAAAAACCCAAAACAACTACCACCACCTTCAATCCTCACAGCATCATGCAGTGAACTCTCACTGTGCCCTCACAGGATTTCTGCCTCTGCCAAACATAAATGCCTGCAGCAGTGCTAAACTGCAACCACAGACTAAGAATTTACGACCATAAATTTTGATTCTTTCTTGTTTCCAGGACCAATACATGATGGGGAATCCTGTAAAGTTTGACTTTTTAATTGGGATGGACACTAACGTGCTTGGATGACAGGTGCAGAAGCTTTTGTATGAAGATACTTTCTGGGAGTAGGAATCACTTTGCTTACTCTTTCCACATATTGAATGCTTAATGGATGGAGTTTCATACTTTGGGCACTTTGCTAGACTTCCATTACATGGCAAGGGCCTCCTCTATAATGGTGATTAAACTCCTAGAAAATTCCTGCCTATTTCAACACTTGAGTGCCCTCTGAATCTACCATTTCATTTTTATTTATTTCTGCCCCCCCTTTTTTCCACTAGAGACCATAATGAGTCATCAGTAATAACCATCCAACAGATTCAAAATTCTACTTTAGAAACCAATCAATGATTTTTAATTTGGCCACAACCCTAAACCTAACACTAAATTTCCAGGTTATGGGTAGAATTAGATTTTGGAGTGAAATTATCACACAAATGACCTCTAGGTTAAATTTTATGCAGTCTATTTCTGACTAAAATCCTATTATCTCAATCTTCATTCTCTGCAATTACTCTTAATATTCTCTCCCATCTTCCTGGTTCTACAAAAGAACAGTCAGTTAAGGTCTGTGTAGAAGTTTTTATGATTTTTGCCACGTAAAGTCCTGATGTCTTCCACATTCTTCCAAAAGACAACATTCCCAGGTTCTACCTTGCAACAAATTCACCTTTGGTGTTTCTTTGTGGTTCTAACTTTTTTTTAGCCAGCTGTGATTAAATTTTCTTACCAAAACATCTTAGGCAATGAATGTTTTTATTTGGCTGATTGTGTCAGATCACACTCCATCATTTTGGGGGCTTAGGAAAGAATCTCAAGGTAACATTTAAAGATGAAACCCATGGGAAAAGATTGTTTCCTGGCTTTCTCTCTTGCCTAGTTACCGTGTCTTGATCAGTTAGCTCCCTTTTCTAGCCCAATACAACTTTTTTAGGGATATTGCCTCTTGGTGGAGGATCCTTCCCACATCAATCATCAATCAATACAATCTTTCACAGGCCTATAACAGCTTCTGACTTTTACAAATAAAGCCACTATGAACATAGTTCAGCAAATATCCTTGTGGTAGGATGAAAAATTATCATTTACATATATGCCCAAGAGTGTTATAGCTGGGTCTTGAGGTAGATTGATACCAAATTTTCTGAGGATTGCATATGAATTTCCACAATGACTGTACAAGTTTGCACTTGCAATAGTAATGAATCCCATTGCTCCATGTCTTTGCCAGTGTTAGCTGTCACCTGTGTTATTGATCTTAACCAAACTGACAGGTGTAAGATGAAATCTCAAAGAAGTTTCAGTATGTTTCTCACTGAAGACTACGGATCTTGAACATTTTTCAAGTGTTTCTCAGTCACTTTAGATTCCTCTACTGAGAATTCTGTTTAGAGGTGCACCTAATCATAATGGCATTATTTGGGTTCTTGTTGTCTAGTTTGTTTGTTGAGTTCTTTATTATCCTTAGTGAGGCAACTCAGAAACACATTGGCAATCATGGTATGTACTCACTTATAAGTGGAAATTAGCAGTTAAGTAAAGTACAATCACTGTGAACACAATTAATCACATTATAATCCATGGATGCAGAGAAGATAAATAACAAAAATGGCTCTGAGAGAGATGCATGGATCTTCATGAGAAAAGGAAATAGAATAGTTTTCTGGGTCCACTGAAATCAGGTAGGAATGGAAACAGGAAGGGGAAGGTGAGTAAGAAAGAGAAAGAGGTGGAGAAGGCAAGGGGAGATGACTGGAATAGGGATGATTTTAGCAGGGATCATGGAAATAGTGCAATGCAAACTTTCTGGAACCTATAAGGGTGGTCTCAGTGAGGAATCCTAGTAATCAAGAACACAGAGGCTGAACCAGCCCTCTTCTGTAATCACATAAGGCTCCAAGTGTTAGAAATGGCACAACATGCCAGCCACAAAACCTTAGAACCACACTTGTCCTGCCTGCAAGATATGCTGGGGCACTGGTGGCTCAGAGAGATTCTATAGTGGACAACAAATGACTTGTGTAAATTGTAGCCCAACCTGTGAGAGGCTACACATATTCTTGAATAATCAGAAGCTTACACACAGACCCCTTGCTTGCTCATGAGAGGCTACTTGGATATATTTCATGAGAGTTGTTCAGGATGTCTTTGTTCTTAGCAATGTCTTTATCTATGAATGCAAGTTTTTTTGTGACTTTTATTCCCTGAAAGAGTTTGTTGGAATATATAAACTGTAAAAAAAAAAAAAAAATGATAGGATAGCGCAATGAGAGAGAACAGCATGATGAGAACAACATGGGAGAAATAAGAAAAGAAACCATCAAGAAAGCACATAAGTGTCCTGACATTCCATAATAACCCTCAGATAGAAAAGTCACAGTTTCACCAGGCTGTGGATTTCTCTTTGACTCCTGAGTGCTGTTCTAAAGGCTGGACCTTGGGGACCATTCTAGGAAACTCCAGTTTGGATATATTTCATGGGAGAATATATTTTTTAAAAAAAGAAAGTAAAAGATATGGGCAAAGTGAGAAAAGTTTGGAACAAAGCAAGACTAAAACTCAGCAGGGTAAACAACAACTACTGTTATCTTTGTCTCAGACAGGTGGGTCTTCATTCTCAAAGGGATTAAATAACTCTATCCCTGAAAACTTTCATACATGTTTCTCCTTTGCTACTTCCACTCATTGTATGCAGCTGTGACAGATTTCTCATAGGCTGTTTATCTCTATATTCTATCATCTCAAAATCCAACAATGGCTTCATCTTCACAGCTTCATGCAATGGACTCTCACAGTCTCCTTACTTGGTTTTTGCCTCTGCCAAACCCAGTTTGTGCAACAGTGCTGAACTGAAATCACAGAGGAAAAATCCATAACCTATTAGTATTGCATCTTTTGCATCTACATCTTCCTTGTTCAGAGAACCAGTACAACATGGATTACCCCCCCACATTTGGCTTCTAAGTTGTGATGGATGCTATCATGCTTGGATAAGAGTTACAACAAATTCTGTATGAAGTTGCTTCTTTGAATTAGGAATCAAGTTAGCAACTTCCATAAATAGAAGACTTAGAAATATGGAATCTTATACTTAGGTTACCTTTCTAGGCTTTAAATGCTGAGAAGGGCTTCTCTTTATTTTCCTTTGTTTATTATTAAAAAATTTTCTATTAATTTTACATACCACCCATTGATCCCCCTGTCCTCTTTTTTCTCACCCTTCAGCTCTTGCCCCAACCCACTCCCCATTCACATCTTGTTCAAGGCAAGGCCTCCCATGGAGAGTCAGCAGAGCCTGGTATACTCAGTTGAGGCAAGTCTAAGCCTCTCCCTATTCACCAAGGCTGTGCAAGGTGTCCCACCATAGGTACTGGGCTCTAAAAAGCCACTCATGCAACAGGGATGGATCCTGATCCCACTGTCTTGTATCCCCTTAAATAGTTCAAGCCAAACAAGTCTCTTGCCTATACAGATGTCCTAGTCCAGTCCTATGGATGATCCACAGCTATTCATCCACAGTTCATTAGTTGCCACTAGTTTGGTTTGGCTGTTTCTTTACATGTCCCCATCATGATCTTGATGCCCCATGCTCATAGAATCCCGCTTTTCTCTCTCTTTGATGTTAATCCTGAAGCTTGGCCTGGTGCTTGGCTGTGGATTTCTGCATCTGCTTCCATCAATTACTGGATAAAGGCTTTATGATGACAGTTAGGTTATTCCACAATCTGATTCCTGGAGTAGACCAGTTCCAGCACCCTCTCCACTATTGCTATTACTCTAAGGTTGGGTCAACCTTGGGGATTCCTGGGAACCTACCTAAGACCCTGTCTCCCTCTATCATGGTATCTCTTTCTTTTCTCAACCACTCTGTACCTCTTCCAGCTTGATGATCCTGTTCTCTTATATTTTCATCCTCCATCTCTTACCCCGTCCCTCATCCTCATCCCTATCTCATCTCCCTTCCCTCTAGAGATATAGTAATATAAACAGCTTGGTGGTATTGGCATAAAAACTGACATGTGGACCAAAGGAGTCTAATTGAAGTTCCTGATATTAATCTGCACATCTATGAACACCTGATTTTTGACAAAGAAGTCAAAACTGTAAGATGAAAAAAAGAAAGCATCTTCTTTATGGTGCTAACATAACTGGATGTCAACTTGTGGGAGATTTCAAATAGATCCATATATGTCACCATACTCAAAATTCAAGTCCAAGTGGATAAAAGACCACAACATCAATCCAGTTACACTGAACTTTTTATAGATGAGAAAGTAGTAAGTAGTCTTGAAAGCAGGGGCAGAGGAGATCACTTCCTAAATATAAAAACAGTAGCATACACAGTGAGAGCAACAAATAATAAATGGGACTTCCTGAAACTGAGGAACCTTTTGTAGGGCAAAGATTCCATCAATAAGACAATATAACAGCCTACAGAATGGGAAAAGATCGTTACCAACCTCACATCTGACAGAGGGCTGATCCCTAAAATATATAACGTATTCAAGAAACTAGACATCAAAATACTGAACAATCCAGTTAAAAAATGGGCAACAGAACTAAACAGTGAATTCTCAACAGAAGAATCTCAAATGACTCGATAAACTTTTAAATAATTGCTCAACATCCTTAGTCCTCAGGGAAACGTAAATCAAAATGACTCTGAGACACCATCTTGCACCTGCTAGAATGGCTATGATTAAAAACTATAATAACAGCTTATGTTGGAGAGAATGCAGAGCAAGTAGAATACTCTTCCACTGTTGGTGGGCCTTCTCTTTAATAGTGTTAAACATCTTGAAATTTCCTGCCCCTGCTTCACCATCCAACTGCCATTTGATACTATCTCATGCTGTTTTTCTCTATGTGTTGGATTAGAGAAGAAAAAAAGAAAAAAAGGGATGTGAACACTGAGCTTTTATTTGTTTCTATACCACTTGTTTCTTTTCCACTGTAAACCTAATTGGGTCTTCAGTAATATATACCAGGCAGAATCAATACTTTGTCCAAAAAATCAGCCAATTACTTTTTAATTCTGCCTTACTTGATTTCTCAGAGAATGAAGAAAATAGGAAGGATTTGGGAACATAGTATTGTACAAATAACCTCGAGCTAAATTTTTCATGGAATCTATTTTCCACTTAAATCCTATAACCTCAAGCTCCACTGTCTGCAATACTTTAAAAACTTCCATATCGTCTCTATAAAAATATAGCCAATTAAACTCTGCATGCAGCTTTCTATGGCTTTGCCATCTAAAGTCCTACTATCTTCCACATTCCTCCAAAAGACCACATTACCACATTCTACTCAGCAACAAAATTATTTTTGGTGTATCAGATTTTGATTCAACTTACTTGTTTCTTGCTGTGGTTAAATTCTCTAATCGAAAGCATCTCAGGTAATGAACAGGTTTATTTGACTGCTATTGCCAGATCTAATCAACAATTGTAGAAGCTTAGGAGAGAAGCTAAGAAATGAAGGCAAAACCATGGGGAAATTGTATTTACTGGAATTCTCTCTTGATTGGTCACTGTCATGCCCTAAGCTAGATCTCTCAAGCATCTCAGGACCACTTACTTAAGACATGGAAACTTTAGTGGAAGAGCTTTCCCACACCAATGAACACAATTTCTCACAAACATAGTAACTATCAATTCTGATCTGGGCAGAGCCTCGACTGATGTTTTCTCAGATGATTCGAGGCTATATAACATTGACAGTTGAAGCCAAATAAGACAGAGACAATAACATTAGAAGGTTTTAAAAACACAAACCCCAGCTGGGCGGTGGTGGCATGCAACTTTAATCCTAGCACTCGGGAGGCAGAGCCAGGCAGATCTCTGTGAGTTCAAGGCCAGCCTTGGATACCAAGTGAGTTCCAGGAAAGGCACAAAGCTACAGAGAGAATCCCTGTGTCAAAAAACAAAAACAAAAACAAACAAACAAAAAAACTACACAAACCCCAAATATTAACCATGTCAATCACTTAAGCAGCAGAAACCCAAACATGAAGGTGGCAACAACTGGAAAGTACAGATTTGTCAATAAATAAGAAGTGAGCCTCTAAGATCAACAAAAGAAAACTAAAATTGTCTCTACACAGAAACTTTTGAAGTAACAAAAACTCAAAACACCCATAACATCATATAGCAAATTTTCTGCAAAAATATTGGTGAAGATCCATCAATTTCCAGAGAAACAATACATCTAGATGACAATTAATAAAATCAACAACATAGATGGCACCACCAATCAAACTTGACATAAAAACTTATCTACAAATACATGTCACTGTCCCTTAAATAAGAACAGATTCTTAACAAAATTAAACCACAATGCACTCTAGTTTTGTCTTTGGAAATAATAGAAAATGAGTTGAGAGAAGAGAGTTTTTCTATCAAAGTTGAAGAGATTTGAATGAAGATTTCTGATGTTTTAACTTTTTAGAAAATAGTTCTGATTACTAAAAGGATCTCATTATCTTATAATAAAAACAAGGTAAATTTTAGGATAACTTAGGCACCATTTTGTTTCCTATGACTGATGACTATTTGTGAGTCTCCATCAGAGTGAGAAAATGAAAACTTTTCCAAATCAAATGCAAGATAACAGATTTTTAAAGAAACAGTGTATGATTTGCATTGTTCACCTAAAGCAACTTGTTTTGCTCTGATTGCTTTATGAGTCACAAGAACTTTTGAAAATCGTATCTCCATATTTTGTGTATGTTTGTATGAGGAAGGATGTCTTCTACTACTAGGCCATATGGCAAACAATACAATCTTATACCTACTGCTGATCTTCTAGGTAGCACCCTTACAGAGCCTAGGAGATAGGCAGACTATAGATCCATAACTTTGTTTCTTGCACATGTGAGGCTCAGACCGTTGCTTTCCTTCAGGCCTAGTGGCATGGTAAAGCTATTGGCTGAAGACAAAAGATATTTTTTGCATACCCAGGTGAAGTAAAGGCTAGCAGAATTTCTGATCGAGGTAGAGTCATGTGGCCAGGAAGAGGAGAACAAGGCAGAGTTTCTGTAGATGGTTAGGAAGACTAGGTCAGGCTGAGGGTAAGGAGCAAGGAAAAGTTCTGAAGACTGTAGATGGATCTGAATCAGATCAGGAGAGGGGAAGATAAAAGTAAGATGGAGGACAGGGGAATGGAATTTGAAGGTGAGGTTCAGAGTATATGTGCTTAGCTATTACTATCGCTAGGAGAGGCCAGAAAAGGAAGTGATAGAGAAGAACTGAGTGTCAGAACAGAACTGAAGCTATATAGTTAGTAGTTGGTTATGGCTGGGCAGTGGTAGCATATACATTAAGTCCCAAAACTTGTGAGGCAGAGGCAGGCAGATCTCTGTGAATTTGAGGCCAGCCTGGTCTACAGAGAGAGATCCAAGACAGGGACTGAAACAACACTGGAAAGACCTGTCTCAAAAAAAGAGGTTTGTTATAGAGAAATAAAGTAAACAGACATAATAAATAGGTGTACATAGATTCCTTGACCTCAGATAACCCCACACCAGATGTAGCATCTTCCCCTAGACTCTTGGAAGGATTTGCTCATGGCAGGACCCAGGGAAAATTCTGATAACATAGAAGTAAACAAATGATGCATGGGAACATAATGCATCAATATTAAGAGGTTTTTGTATGGTAAATTTGCATCATGAATTGAATATAATACAAAGAAATGCCTGAACAATTTATGACAGGATTCCTGGTTCCAATTCTCTATGCAAAGTGGAAACACTCAGAATTCTCAACAGTATCATAAAAAAGTAATATACATATTGACACTATGTGACTTCTTTATTTACCACAAAGCTACAACAATCAAGAATATGTACAATATTTGTGAAAGAATAAAGGAGATAGACAAGAACAAAAGCGGGAAAATATAGTCAACTTATAATTAATTAAAAGACCAAAGGAAACTTATCCAGGAAAAGTGTGATCTTGACCAATGTTACAGCTACCTATAATTCTATGTGTATAGAAATTAACACAGACTTGACAGATTCCATAAAATCATCTCAAACTTACCCTTAAAGCTTCTGACCTTCCAGCTACTACTGACATTTCTTTTAAACAGAGAGACTTCAAACTCTAGGTTCTCTTGGCAAATGGAGGTAACCTTCTGCTATGGCTCTGCAAAGTCTCATGTACCCTTGTGGTTCCAGGTAAACCCAGCCAAATTGATGCCCAATCACAAAAAAGGTAGAATAATTTAATGACTATTTCCTGCCACATGGGTTATGGCACATGATCTGGAATCAGCTCTATCCACCTGCCTAACAACATGCAAATATATTACATATATCACAGTCTCCCATAGCCAGGACAGCAGACGCTTAACCCTCCTCATAGAATCCACACTCAGGTGTCTCAGAGAAGAAGGGCCATTTCCCAGATCACCACAGGGACCAACAGAACCAGTCTGGCTCATAGTCCCTCAAAGTCACAGAAGCTCTGACAGCTCAGCAGAACTGATCCTCTTGATCTGGAGTCAGTGGTCCCCACACTCACCATAGCATGACTTGTGTTCTCCCTCACAGCTCCCTATAGCAGACCCAGAGGAACATCCGGGAAAGAACCTGACAGCTACGTCCCATTGGTACACCCAATTACTAAGCCTTCCCAGGGCCTCACATTAGCTAAAGCTACTGAGACAGGACTCAGGAAAGTAGCAGCTCCCCTACTGAGTGATCAGAGATCAAATGATATAAAAAGCACAGGCCTTCTCAGCTCTGCCCTTCCATACTAAGGGGAGACAGGGCCCTAATTTGGGAAATTTGTACTGTTGTAGAAAAACTCCCTGTCTCCCAAAGCAATTTCTGTTCCCCTTCCAAGATACATAGTCCTTTTTGTATATATACATGCTGACTGTCCAGTACAGGCAACTCTTTACTTCATAGCTGGGAAGTCCTCCAGCCAAACACAGGTCACATTCAAAACAGTAACTGTTCTTACTGAGTAACTGTTAAATAAAAATAGACCATGAATTAAAAAACAATTAGTGGTCAATTGTAAGGCTTGTGGGTAGGAAAGAGACCATGGACATGATGTAGTCATAATCTCAAATAAACATTTTGAAAAATTGGAATAGAATACTTGACCACGTATTTCAGATACTAGATAGAGGTTTTTGTGAGACCAAACCAAGGATTTCTCACATGCATTTTTTTCCTGAGGCTACACATCATAAACAAGGAAAATAGCAATTCTGTTAGGCAGGGCCATGCCATTTTACCCAGATCTTCTATATTGGTTGAACAAGTGTAACGACAGTAATTTCATTGCGCTACAAGGTAAGTCCTTTACCCAGATTACTGAATGATCTGGTCTATGGACCCCAAGAAATGGGCAGTCAGGACATATATGGAGAATCTAAAATTGATTACATGACTCCACATTGCTAATCTCGTCTACTGTTGAAGCAGGTAAGCTCTCACCCTCCTTCATGCCCCCACTTTTCTGCACAGTCACTATATCAGCTCAATCAATTTTAGGACATGTCTCTGTTGATTTATTTATCACCCACAAAAACCAGAGAGACTGGTGGACACTAATTAACTGGTCCATTTTCCCTTCTCACTATATCCAGCTTAGAAGGTGTTGCAGAACTCTCTTCCCATCACTGGGCATGAGACAGGATTAGGTATTCAAAGCAATTCTCCATTATATAGCATGAGGCAAGCCTGCACTACAGGAGACACTGCTCCACACAGAAATCAATAATCACCTGCTCTTGAGTGACAGAAATGAAACAATTATTGACGTAGGAACATTAGAGAACAGAAACAAATAGATAAGGATAGTAATGTACTTTAAAAAATGTTAAAAATAATAACAGTAAGCCAAATTTTGAAATGATAAAGTAATGTATTTTTTAAAGATCAAACACTTAGGTATATTGACTTGCAAGAAGAGTGTGACCTTCTCTAGTAGAGGGAATGTCATTAATAAGCATCTGTTGACTGCTGAGATCTGTAACCTGATACACAGAGTTACAGTCAATGGCCTTTTTCTCAAACCACTGAGCTGACATAACACTGCCAAGCAGGACTGAAACTATCTGCACAGGAGCACTGCATAATGAAAAATTCAATATCCTTTGGTGAAAGTTGATCTTGCCAAATTGTACACCAGTCAATCTGGTCTGTCTTCATTCACAAGACATCAATTAGTACATACTGGAAAATTACAAAATCAATGCTCGTGCTACAATTAGATCCTTTTAAACAGTGGTGACTCCAGAAGCTGATTGCCTACCATGCAGTGTACACAACAAACTATTCCTTCTATTCTGGTCTGAAGGTAGAAACCATGTTCCACATGGAAATTCTTTTCCTTTTACTGCAATGGATAGGCAAATGCATGACTCAAGTAGATAAGTTTGAAACTCTGAGGTGATACAATTATTGAATTTAAGATTTTTAATGTGTAATATTGAGCAGAGGAAAAGTCATTGCCATAGAGAGCAACAGACTGAGAATAAGACCATTTGTGTCAACATAAGAGAGCTTGTTTCAGAAACATTATTCTAGCAGGATCAAAATACTTGTGTTCTAGAATTAACATGCCTTCCCAAGGAGAAATCACTTCATATACTTCAGAGATTAATAAAAAAAATCTCTTTAATGATAGCCTGTATCCATCTCCAGCTAATGCTAAAAGAGGAGCCAGACTAGAAGTGATTTTGGATTCCACATATTCTATCAACCTTGGGACATTTAGATTCAGGTTCCAGGTTATACAATGAACAATTTAATTAGGGACAGAAAACTGCAAGTCTACCTTCTTAGACAGATGGGAGACTTAAACAGCAAAAATATTTCCAAAATTGTTTCTTAAGTACCCCAGTGATGTGAAACAGCAAAATCTTCTTCAGTGACATGGTTCTGAAGAGATTATCACAAGGGATGAGAAAGAGGGGAAAAGTATAATGTAGAAAAGATAAAAGCTGGTATGAGAAGGTCTTGCACAAGCTATATCTCATGTCAACTAAGCTTCTTAAGAAGAATAGCACCTTTATACTACTTCCAGGGGAGACATGGAAGGAAACGGTAAAGTTCTAGGAAGTCAGCAGAAAGTATCATACAATGGGACAGACTCAGAGATGAGGCTAATCAAACCATGTTGCACAAGGGGAAACAGTGTATCTCAAGAATATTACTGACTAATCCCACAGTGATCTGTGGATGGATAACCATAGCCCCACATAGCAGAAAAAGTTGGTTTCTCAGGATCTGCAGCAACCCCACCACAAAGGCCCTGGTTCCAGACCATTGCCAGTTCTCCAAAGTCTATTCCCAGTTTTAGGGAAGGAGCACTGTTTAATCAACAATACATCAGACTCCCAAGGTCTAGGCCCCAGGCTGTTACTAGATCTCCTAAGAATTTTCCTAATTCCTGCCTGAGGGCCCAAAGGAAAACCTTGCTGGATCAGGGCAGTCTTTTACACAACAGTGTTTTATTTTTCTGTTTGTTTTATGCATTTTTGTTGTTGTTGTTTAATGAGACATATTTTCACTGTATAACTTTGGAGTCTGTCCTAGACATACCTCTGTAGATCAAGCTGACCTCAAACACACAGAGATCAACCTGCCTCCACTTCCTGAGTGAGTGCTGAGATTAAAGGTGTGTACCTCCACTGCCCAGCTAGTGTTTTACTTTTCAAATACCTGTCACCTGGTGTCATATTGCCCATCTGGAAGAACTATGCTGCTCTCAAGAGAAAACTGGAATTTTATGGCATATCAGGACTTAAGGTTAATTATGACTCTGTAATGCCTCAATGAGCAGCTTGTTAGAGTTCCCTTCTTTGATATGGCATCTAGGCTGGTTATGCCTCTTGGCTGGTTGTAAACCAGTGATGGCTCCTTTGTGATGGTTTGAAGCCAAATGTCTGGACAATCTTGGTGAACAAATGTGTATCCTACTGTCCTAATCTCCAACAGGGCTGGCTACTATACTCTTATGTTTGAGTTTTTATTTTATTTATTTATTCATTCATTTGTTTGTTTGTTTGTTTTTGATACAGGGTTTCTCTGTGTAGTTTTGGTACCTGTCCTGGATCTTGCTCTCTAGACAAGGCTGGCCTCAAACTCACAAAGATCTGCTTGGCTCTGCTTCCTCAGTGCTGGGATTAAAGGCATGTGCCAACACTACCTGGCTGTTTGTTTGTTTGTTTGTTTTGTAGTCCTTCCTCAGGTAAATTCATTTTGGGAGACTCACTATCTCCTAAGAATTAGTAAATCCTTTATATTACGAGTTCAATTCTTCTCTCTTCTCTCTCACACCTTAGGAGTGGAGTGCTATCCAACACATGGGATGCCTTTTACAACCTCCACAAAATTAACTATAAATGGGTCTCACACATGAAAATTAAATACACAGTGCTGAAGCTCTAGAAGGTATTGGAGAAACTAGGCTGATCCAAGTTTTGCAACCTGCTTTCCATGGGTGCAGTAAAAGCATGTTTAAGCTGACTACAAAAATGTTTCTACACACATCTCCCTGCTCCCAATTCTGTGAACAGATGCGGCCCACATGGAAGGGATATCCAGAGGCCTCCCCTGTAAACAGGAAGTTTCAAGGACCACATGGGACCTCACAGGATAAGGATACTAGCTGAAGGATCCCACCCGGGTCTGAGAAGGACCCACCACACTGGCTCCTGCACCTCACTCACCATGTTGTGGTTTCCCAGCTCAGCCATGTTCTCTGCTCAGCTCCCTGCAGCAATTCTCACAGCACTGCTCACAAAACTGCTGGCAGCAGTTTCTTCAAAGCCAAGCTTAAAGCTGGCAGCCGGAAGGACCCTGCACAACTTCTGACTGGCAGGTCACCTGGAGGTCCTGATTGGATACTGAGTTCTGAGCGACAAGAGCACCTCCCATAGGGTTACATTGTGCTTAAAGTCACAGCACAATTGTTCCTGATCCTGCCTTCCACCACAGACCCAGAGCTTTTCTGAAACTGCAGAGTTTTGCATTTCCATAGCACTTGCCCCTGACTCCAATAGCAGACCCTGCTATCTTTCTGCTCTCAGTAGGCACTTCCCCTTCTTCCTCCTGGACACTTCTGCACTTGAACAGCCCACAATACTATGTGGGGTGGAGTGATTCCCTGTCCCTCAGGTGGAAGGGTGCCCAGAATATTAACAACTCAAGTGAAATATAAAGACATAAAATATTTTTGTTTTGTGATTTCACATGGATGTCAGGTGAACTGAAGGTACATGTTACCTAGCTGTCACAGGGACTTCAGACAACCAGCAAAAAAAAAGCAGGAAGTAGATCACAAACAAGATAATAGGTCTTCCTCCCATCAGAAAGTGGGATGATGGCTACATTGCTTTAGGAATTTTATTCCTGAAATTCAGAGCAAACTGTTGGCAAATTAAAAAATAATAAAGAAGCCGAGCGGTGGTGGCGCACGCCTTTATTCCCAGCACTCGGGAGGCAGAGCCAGGTGGATCTCTGTGAGTTCGAGGCCAGCCTGGACTACCAAGTGAGTTCCAGGAAAGGTGCAAAGCTGCACAGAGAAACCCTGTCTCGAAAAACCAAAAAAAAAAAAAAAGAAAAAAAATAATAATAAAGAGTAACCTTCAAGGAAAGATGAATGTTTAAAACATGATAGAATAAGTAAGAATATGTTCACAAGCACTATTATTAGTCAGTACACCTTTCTCCTAGGACAGTGGAAAAAAAACCACTGCATTATTCCAACTTCTGCACTTGAACAGAATTATGAATTGTATAAAGAAGGCTCTGGCAGGTAGAGAGCCAAGGTGCCCCAATGCTGGGTACAGAAAGAGACAACATGCAGATAAACTCAGTGAGGAGGTTTATTTGGTGGGGGAAGGAAGAAAGGGGAAGAGGAAGAAGGAAAGAGAGAGGGGGAGAAAGATTGAGAAGTCTGAGGATGTGCACACTTCCTGGGAGGAAAGCAGGAGAGAGAGGCGGGAAATGGGTGGAATTTTCCCTTAAGAATAAGCTTCTATGTCAGGACATAGCATGGTGCCAAGGGGCAGGATTAGAATATTAACAAACAGGACTGGGAGGATGAATCTCTCTATGTATGTAGAAAGTGGAATTATTACAATGTCTCACATGCTGTGGTTGAGCTAGTCCAACAATGGCTGTCTACCAATGGAAATTTGAAAAGTCCAGTAGTTCCTCAGTCCATGTCTCACCTGGTCTTCAGGATACACCAAAATTCTAAGGAAGTAGGCTCCAATGCTAATAAAGGAATAAACTTGGTAGCCAGAGCTAGCAGAAGCAGACAGAGAGCTTCCTCCTTCAATATCTTTTATATATGTAGGCTGCCATCAAGAGTTGCTACCCAGATTAAAGGTGGACCTTAATCCAGTTTTTGTTTGTTTGTTTGTTTTGTTTTGTTTGTTTGTTTGTGTTGATAGTGTTGCTCCCTGTAGTTTAAGTGCATGTCTGAATTTCACTCTGTAGGTAAGGCTGAACTTGAACTCACAGAGATCCACCTGGCTCTACATCCCAAGTGCTGGGAATAAAGGCATGCACTACCAACACTTGGCTCCTTACTCTTGTTTATTGTTTATTGGTTCTTTTGAGTTTTCTGAAAGGGTTTATCTGTGTATCTCTCGAACTCATTCTGTAGATCAACCTGGCTTCAAACTCAGAAATCCAACTGGCTCAGCTTCCTGAGTGCTGGGGTGAAAGGTGGGTACTGCCACCAAGCAGCTAAATGTGGATTGATTACCTCAAATTATCTGGATTAAAGATAGATCTTTAACTTCAAAATCATTAAGGACAATCCCTCACACATGTATCCAAATCTTGGGCTTTTAATTAGTTACAGAGGTAGTCAGTTTGACTATTGAGGATATCCAACACAACGGACAAGACAGATGAAATGAGAAGAATTTCTTATCTGCTAAAAGCCAGACAGCATGAAAGTTATTTTCAAAACAATACTTTTCATAAAAAAAGAAAGCATGTAGATTTTCCTGAGGGAGTCTAGACATGTTCATGTATAGTTCTCTCTTTTCTTAGTTACATTCAATTAACAAATCCATTTCTAAACATGATCACAATGTAAAAGCAGAGACATTAAGGGACATTCTTGCATGAAAGTCATGCAGAAACATAATTATTTAAAATGATGGCAAGACATGCCTCTGGCATGTTCATCTTGTACCACAAGATCTTACCTGAAAGTCAAGGAAATGACACTTTGCATGTAGATTCCTTTGGAGACTATGCTACCTGTCAATCTTGATGTTTGTTGTAAAAGAGAACTGTACCAATGTGTTAATTCTCACATATATATAAGATAGAGAAAACATCAAGGAAAAGTCACCTAACAGCACTGTATACTCTGCTCCTAGATGAATGGTTATGATGATTTTTATTATACTCAGAAGAAAGCTGCTATTACCTCTCTGTAGGCTGGCTCTCTACAAGGCCAATGCTGCTTCCATGCAAGACCAGAAGATTTCATTTTAATTAGCCCTGGCTTCTGTTAGTATCATGGCTGTGGTATCACTGTAGAGAATTCCATTCTCTCATTTTTTCTAACTTCTTTTAAAAAAATATTGATACAGGTGTTTTGCCTGTATATGTCTGTGGAAAATACTTACAGAGGCCATAAGAGGTCAGGAGATGTCTCTCTAGAGTTATAGCAGAGGTTAACTACCACATTGATTCTGGGAATGGAACATGGGTCCTCTGTAAAAAACCCAGTACTCGTAATTGCTGAGCCCTCTATCAAGTCCCTCTTTTTATTTAAAATTTATTTCTATAAATTGTTAATTAAAAATATTACATCACATTACCATCTTATCTCATCATTTCATGCCTTCCCAAATCTTTTCCAACTTCTCGTTAAGTATGGGTAAATAAGTTTGCTGAATGCATGAATAACACCTGCTGCATCCATTTTTTCTGGTTGTATATATATTGATAATGGGCTGACCACATTGTATGTGATAAACAGTCAGGGAACTCATCCCTACCTGAGGATAATTCTCTCAAATGGAGGAAAATTCCATTTTAAATCATCATCAGACGGACTATGATGCCTTGGACAGAAAATCTAATCAAGAACATAAAATTTAGTGTGGAAAAATAGCTTAGCAGCTAAGGGCACTGAAAATTCTTTCAGAGCATCCAAGTTCCAATTCCATTTCACATAAAAGCACACTACTATCTGTAATTCCAGCATCAGGGCTTCTGACACCATCTCCTAGCCTCCCTAGCCAGGATAAGAGGAGACTAGACCATGAAAATCACTTTTAAAGCTGTGTGTGGTAGTGCATTCTTTTAGTACCAGCACTTCAGACACAGAGGCAGGAAGATCACTGTGAGTCATAAACGCTGGGCTACATAGTCTACACACACACAAACGCACACACACACATACACACACTGAGGAAAAGAACAAACCTGAATAACGTACAAGAATAGGAACATTGAAGAATTGGGGCAATGCAGTATCTATTAAAGTCATTTCAGGTCTCTGCCACTGGGGCCCATAGAATCATTTTCAAAAATAAATATGGCCAAGCATGTGAGAATAAGCCAATAATACTACCAAATGGGAAAAAGTGACTATTTCATAGTAGGCCACCATCTTACCATGAAACCTGAACTGCCCTTCATGACCTGGGTGTTATTGCACCCATCTAGTCATAAAAAGACATGCAGCCCAAATGCTTTTGGTTGCAATGCCTTCTGCTCCCAAGCATGCACTTCCAGCCTCATGGGGTGTGTTTCCTGCGATTGGTTGACTGAGGAAGAGAAGACTAGGGCTTGGTTTACTGATGGTTCTGTACATCATGCTGGCACCACCCAGAAGTGGACAACTGTAGCATTTCAACTCCATTCTGGGACAAGCATGAAGATACTGGTGATGGGGAAATCTTTACTGTAGGCAGAATTTCAGGCAGTACACAGGGTTATACAGTTTGTTTGGAAGGAACCATGGCCTAATGTACAACTATTTATTGACTGATGGGCTATAGCCAATGGACTGGCTGAGTGGTCGGGGACTTGGAAAGAGCAAGGTTGAAAAGAGAAAGAAATGTGAGGAAGAAGTATGTGCATAGATCTCTAAAAATGGCAAAGGATGTGAAGATACTTGCGTCCCATGTAAATGTTCACCAAAAGGTGACTTCAGCTGAGAATGAGTTTAATAATCAAATAAATTGGATGACTTTCTGTGGACAGTCAGTCTCTCTCCTCAGCCTTTCCTGTCAATGCCAAATGGGCCCATGACCAAAGTGACCATGATGGCACAAATGGGAACTATGCCTGGGCTCAACAACATGGTCTTCCACTCACCAAGGGTGTCCTGGGTACACCTTCTGATGAGTGCCAGATCATCCAACAACAGTACATCAAAGATTAACATTGAGCCCCCGGTATGGCACCATTCCCTGGCGTGACCAGTCAGCAACCTTGTGGCAGGTTGAGTACATTGAACCACTTCTCCTGTAGAAAGGACAAATCTTTGTCCTTACTGAAGTAGAAACTTATTCTGATTATGGATTTGCCTTTCCTACATGTAATGCTTCACAAAATACCATCAATGGATTTACAGAATGTCTTACCCACCGATATGTTATTCCCAAGTCCTGTTTCAGACCAAGGAACTCACTACACTCCCAGAGAAGCACTACAGTGGGCCCATACTCATGGAATCCACTGTTTTTACCTTATTCCCCAGCATCCTGAAGAAGCTGGCCAGAGAGAAAGATGGAGTGGACTTTGGTTTGTTGAAGATACTGTTACAGCACCAATTAGGTGGCAGCATCTTGAGGGCTGGGGCAAGGTTCTCCAGGAGGCAGTGTATGCTCTGAATCAGCATCCAATATATGGTACATTTTCTCCTATAGCCAGTATCCATGTGTCCAGTAATCAAGGGTTGGTAAAGGGGATAGTTCCACTCACTATTGTCCCTAGTGACTGACTAGAACAGTTTTGCTGCCTGTTTCTGTAACACCAAATTTTGCTGCCCTAAAAGTTTTTGTTCAGAGGCCATTGTGCTCCTGCCAGGAGGTCCAACAAACTTTCTGTTGAGCTGAACTCAGACTGACCCCTGATTATTTTGAGATTCAAATGCCCTTAAAACAACAGACTGAGAAAGGAATAACATCATCAGGATGGGCAATATATCTAGATTACCATAGAGAAATTGGACTGTCTCTCTACAATGAAGAAAAGAAGGATTATGTCTGTAGTGCAAGAGATCCTTTGAGGCATCTTTTGGTGCTACTGTGCCCTGTGATTAAAGGCATTGGGAAACTACAACAATCTAATCCAGGAAGGATGACAAAGGGCACAGATGCATCAGGAATGAAGATATGGGTCACTCTTCCAGGAAAAGAACCAGATGTGCTGAAGTGCTTGCAGAAGGTGGAAGAAATACAGAATGGGTGCTAGAGGAAGATAGTTCTAAATACCATCTAAGGTCATGTGACCAGTTGCAGAAATAAGGATTATAACTAAATGAGTTTTTGTGTTGTATTTTGTTAATAATGCCTTTGTACAGAAAATTGTATGTTCCTTTAGTATACTTATAATATGGTGCAACATCAATTAAAAGAATATCATGGCCAGGCTATGATGGTGCATGCCTTTGATCCCAGTACTTGGGAAGCAGAGACAAGTGAATCTCAGTGAGTTTGAGGCTCTACAGAGTGAAATCCAGGACAGGCACAAAAACTATACAGAGAGAAACCCTGTCTCAAAAAACCACAAGAGAGCAAACCAACCAACCAACCAACCAACCAACCAACCAACCAAACAAACAAACAAACAGAGACCAGGAAGGAGCCAGTTTCTGATACAAACACATAAGGGTCCTTGTATTATTAGGATTGAATCTGGTGCTTTCACACTCCTGCTGAAGGGAAATGTGGCAGCAGCAGCGAGCCCAGAGTTAGAGAGGTTTCCTCGGGGAAAACAAAAATCTTGGAATTACATGCTTTGGCAACTTGGGGTTGGGTAGAAGGGATGGGGGAAAGGTGATTTTTTGAAACTATTGGTCTAGATTTTGACCATGAAAACACATTTGAAACCATTGGGTTGGACTTTTTGGTGGGGAACCACAACTAGCTGAGAAGGATTATTTGAGCTACTTAGTAGGATTTTCTAGATAGCTTCAAGGGCCATAAATCACAGACAGAATGTCTACAGAAGCAAATTGCCCTGTATCTGCTCAAATTGTTATGGTACATTCCTGAGATCCTTCCTGGAATTGAGAACAGCAGGAAGTCTTAGGTGGTGGCCTTTTCCTAAGATGGAGTCTGTATTGCCTTCACAGTTATCAGATGTAAGTTTGAGATACTAGAGAGTTGTCCACAAGGATCATTGCTACTATGCTAAATATGTAATGCATTTCTGATTTTATGTGGGATAGTTGTGTTATATTTAGGCATAATTATGACTTGGTTACTGTTTTTCATTTGGAAACTAATCATGACATAAGGAGATAAGATTGTGTCAAGTTGATAAGTTGTGGAATGTGATAACTATTCTTGGTTGTCAACTCAATTGAATATATTTGCAATGAACTATGATTCAGAAATACAGGGCACAATTGTGATCTGGACCTTGAGGCAAGAAGACAACAGTGTGTTTGACCCAGATCCGGAGGCTAGATGACACACACCTTTAGTCCAGAATTTGAGGCTGGAAGACACATCTTTAATCTGGATCACACCTTCTGCTGGACAGACAAAAAAAAGGAAAGATATGTATTAATTCTTTGCCTGTTTTACCTCACTTTGACAGCACATCCATTCTTTAACTGGCATTGAAGACTACTTCCTTAGGAGTCTAGCAAAAAAAAAATACTGAGATACCTAGACTCATGCGATTGAACAGCTACTAGATTTACCAACTTTCCATTCATAACTTGCAATTTTTGAGCTGTAGCTTGTAAGGCATTCCAATTAATCTCCATATGAATATCTACTGTGAGACCAAAATGAGCCATCTTAGAAATAAGACCAAAATGCCTTCACCTAAAAAATTAAGGCCTAAGATTTTTCCTTTTGGGAATAGGCCATTAGTTACTGAAACCAGTCAGTTCAGATTCAAGAAACCAGGAAGTGTAAAAGTACAGAGTCACAAGATAGTCATGAGGTAATGCCTGCCAGACTATGGAATGTCCTCTCCCTGGTTTCTAGGGTAACTGACCATAAAAATGCCCCCACCTGAGGGCAGCCAATGAGAAATGGTGGCGGGCAACCACTCCCTTAGAAGTAATTTCTAGAAGCCCCTAGAAGCGAGCCAATCAGAATTGTACCCATACTAGCACCCCTAAACAATGTAACCTTGTGACTTTTCCCTTTAAAAGCTGAGCTTGCAGATAGGTGGGCGCTTCCTCCAGCTTCCACTGTGTTGGATGTATTGGACGAAGTCCCTGCCTAGGCTTGTATTGCTTTTGGATATCCAGAATTAAACCATGCTTTTGCATTCCGGTTTGCTCGTCTTTGGTGGTCTCTCTGGGGGTCACGATCTGGGCACAACACTACATGTGCATGTATGTACATATATATGTATACATATATATGCCCACAGAGATATTGATGGAATGATACATGGATAGATAGGCAGGTAGAGAGAAAGAGATACAGAGAGAGAGACAGAGAGACAGAGAGATTCATTCCATAAGTTCTGTTACTCTGGAGAACACTGACTAATATAATGTGGTTCCAAGTCAATTCAATTTCTATACTTTTAAGTTCTAATTTTCAATTTATATTCCACACATCTGAAATACTCTTAGCAAATACTTCAGTACCAGGTCATATACATTTGCAGAAAATACCTTTAATATTGTATAAAGCTAAAGAACACGGGAACAGTGAAACATCAGGTTAGATGTTATTTCTGATGAAAAATGTATGAAATAATAATAGCCCTTAGATACATGGCAAGATTAGGTTATTTGTTTGGATCAAGTTGATAGGTACTTGTTACTTAGTGGAGTGCTACCTATTTATTCAATCTAGTATTCTTTAATCTATTAAATTCAAATATTAAATAAATTGATGATTAACAGGGGAACACAAATATCAATGATCCAATCACCAAGGAAAGAGAAAATAAACTCAAGTTCTAAAGCCACCATTTAGAATTGTAGTTAATGGACTGAATGATAGTGCTGGGAAGATTGCTCAGTAGTTAAAGAACACTGACTATAATGGACTGAATGATAGTGCTGGGAAGATTGCTCAGTAGTTAAAGAACACTGACTACTCTTCTAGAATATCTGGATTTAATTCTTAGCACCCTCATGGTAGATCACAACTGTCAGTAGCTCCAGGTCTAGGGCTTCAGACACCCTCACACAGACATCTGGCAATACTGATCTATTCTTAAGTAATGTTTTGAATGTCAGGTATCTTCCATTAGTTGCTGGCTGATCTTTGAGTGGATCCTTGAATGGTGTCAGTTTATGGATCCAGTTGTTGTCTACCAGTAAGCCTGTCATGGCAGCATTGCCTGGTTCCCTAATCCTTTCGTGGCAGCAGTGTAGTCAAGCTCTTTTGGGCCCCCTACACCCTTCACCAATATCTTTTAGGATTTCCAAAAATGGGGATGAAATGCGGCTACTGTCTACTTCTGGGTTGTACCTGCATAATGTACCGGACCATCAACTGACCAGGTCTTCTCTTCCTCTGTCACCCAATCACAGTGAATACCCCATGAGCCTATAGGTGCATGCTTGACAGCAGAAGGCATTGTAACAGGAATAGAGACCAGAGGCATTTGGGCAAATTCTTCATGTAGCTTTCTTGTGCCTTCAAGACCTGCTTGGGCCCAAGCCAACTAACAAACATCTCCTTTTGTGGGCTTAAATCTCTCTTTAGTTGTAAATGTTCTGGGTGTCCTTCCATATGAATGGAAGGAAATCACTCCAACCCATACAGTATAGTGGGCTGCACAAGCTAGCTAGCCCCATTGTGTCCAGGAGAATGAAGAGGAAGTGCCTATGGAGAGCAGGAAGATCACATAGTTGGCTATTGGAGCCAGGGGCAAATGCTATTGAAATGTAATTCTTTGCTGATTCAGAAAAGGTCTGGGCCTAGGGTGGAAAGCAGGATAAGGAATGTTTGTGCTGTTTCTTTAAGCATAGTGTAACCATATGGGGGATGCTCTAGTCAGTCAGGCCCCACTAGACAATTAGGCTCTCCAGGCTACCTGCCAGTCAGAAGTTTTGCAGGGTCCTTCCAGCTACCAGCCTCAGTATTGGCTTTGAAGAGAATCTGTCTCCATTAGTTTTGTTTGCTGTGCAGCTCAAGTGTTGCTGCAGGGAGCTGAGCAGAAAGCATGGCCAAGATGGAAAACCACAATATGGTGAGTGAGGGGCTTCCATGCCCGGACTCAAAGGAGTGCTCATTGAGTCATGGGAGTCAGTGTGTTGGGTCTTTTTCTTGCTGGGTGGGAGCAAGTGTTCAGATGTAGAGTTCAGCTTATTCTTTCCTTGTCATGCATTGTCCAGCATGGTCCCACTCATCCTGCATACTCCAGTGTAGATATTTGTTTTCCTGCATGGTTCTGTACAGTCTTTGCAATTCTTGAGGCTCGCTGGCTGCCTCTGAATAAACTCACTCTGCTGGCTGCATCTGTGAAGAGCATTGGGAGCAGGACTGTGCTTTGAAATGTCCTTGTTGACATAATATGAAATGCTGGCACCATACATGTATTGTTTCTACGGAACACAGATTTCCAAAGTCAAAGAGGCCTGGTTTTTCCCTTATCTTCCAGAAATTCTACACTTTGAACATTTAACATGAAGATTTATACTCCAACTGGAATTAATTTTAGGAGCTTCTAAACAGTATTTCCTGTGTAAAGTTGTACTCCCATGCTAAACTGTGATATAGAAGAGTAGAATTGATGGTAATCGAAATATGGTACATTGTCTTTACAGTTCTTAGGATACATTAAGTCACAAAGTAGAATTTAGGTAACAGAGGGCTGCATCACAAATACCCTAAAGATAAGTAGTATGCTAACCATGCTGGTTAGACCTTAGTGTGATAAGATGTAAATTTTGTTCCCCAAGAATAACCAGCTACATTCCATAACATGGGAGACAATCCTGGTTTACAACAGGTAGAAAATCCCATCCTTCCATTAAATAATTGTCCTCTAACATGCTGCTCAAGAGAGCATTACCGGGTCAAAACCAACATTTAGTCCTGGTATGCCATGGAGGTATATTAATTCTAGAACAGAGGCATTTCCAGTCTTTTTGAAAAGCAGTTTTAAGTCAAGGTCTCCTACATTGTTTGATGTGGAATTGAACCCAGTCTGTAGCCCCACAGAGCATTGTCTTTATTATCTCCTGACTCATCACCCCATGTTTGGTTTACATGTCTGTACAATCTGAGTTCCAAAATTACCAGTTTAAGTCACATAATGAATTTTCCATTGCACAACAGGGAAAGGAAATGTGTGTGGAAAATGGCTTCTTCCTTCAGACCAGAAGAGAAAGAAGAGTGGAATTGGCCTGCAGACAGGGGTGGGGCCTGCAGACAGGGGAATGGGACACTGTGTACACAGAGTGGGCATTAGACTAGACAACAGCTTGATCACAGACTGAAGTTGAGTGCAGTAAGCTGCAGGGTCTCCAATACAAAGAAGGACTGATGGGGTGTGGTAAGTGACTTTCTCTGTAATTTCTCTGCATGTATTAATTCCTTCCATGTGAATGAAGTCAGACACTATTGGCTGGTGTACAGTTTATGGAGGATAGCTTGAACTACTAAGTATTCAGTTTCCAATTAGCAAACTCTCCTATGCAGATATATTCAATCCTGGTTGACACAGTTAAGTCAGCTAAGAGGATTGAGATATTGGCCATTTTCTGTTAGATTACAGCAGTCAGTGGCTAACATTTTACATGGGACAAAATCATACAGTCTCATATTAATGATATTCACTCTACCATGGAGGTGCCTACTCCATTTAAAGTTTGTATAGTGCCGGGCGGTGGTGGCGCACGCCTTTAATCCCAGCACTCGGGAGGCAGAGCCAGGTGGATCTCTGTGAGTTCGAGGCCAGCCTGGGCTACCAAGTGAGTTCCAGGAAAGGTGCAAAGCTACACAGAGAAACCCTGTCTCGAAAAACCAAAAAAATAAATAAATAAATAAATAAATAAATAAAGTTTGTATAGCTACATATGCTTTCAATTGGTTTTTATCATTTTAAACTCTAATTATTGGTATTATTTTTTAATGTTCATTTTCTTTTAATGCATTACTAATAGTTTTTTTTAATTTTTCTATGTTTCCCAGTTTAAGAGTTTTATTCAATTTTTTTAACTGCTGTTTGTTTATGAATTTATTTATGTCACCATATAGCAGTGCTTCTCAACTTTGGAGGTCATGGCTCCCTTTGGGGGATCAAATGACCCTATCACAGGACTGACCAAAGACTGTCAGGAAATGCAGATATGTATATTATAATTCATTAACAGGAACAAAAATATAGTTATGAAGAAGCAGTGAATTTTATGGTTTGTGTGTCACCACATCATGAGAAACTGTATTAAAGAGTCACAACATTAGGAAGGTTGTGAACCATTGGTTCAGGTCCTGTAGCTCAGGCTTGTCTCACATTATATAATTGAGATTGCTTTGATCACCTAATCCTGTCTCTGTCTCTCAGTGCTGGAAAGATAGTCCTGCAACTCCTACCAGGTTGGGCCTTGATTGATCAGTGGGAAGGAAAAATAAACCAGTGAATGAGTATCCTCCAACTTTTCTAGATTTTATTGTGAATTTACAAATGTAGTGGGATTGTGTAAAAATTGAGTTCACCGACCAGCTGTGAATCAGGTACAGTAATAGCAGAAAGAGGGATGAGCAAGAAAGAGGGTGAAAACTTTCCTGCTGTGATAGTAGTTGACCTTAGCAGTGAGTAGTGAGGTAAGCAATGTTACAGGAGCAATAAATGTTCTGACTTGCCATTTCTTTGATCCACAGACCAGGAAATCAAGAATATGGATAAAGAACTTAATGTTTGTGAAATCAAATTACAGTAGTTACACCAGTTGAACCTAAGTAGTAGAACTGGATAAAAATGGTGTGTCCCTGCCTGACATGCCTGTGTTTTCCAGGTATAAGATTTATACACCAAGAGAAATGGTGTGAGCAGTACTTGTTGTGCTCTAATACAAATCCCTAGTCACTGGAGCACATGACCATAAAGTCTGTTTCAACTTTTTAACAGAATTATTTGTGATAATATTTACATTATTATCACTATCTCTTCTGTGCCTCCAACCCCTCCCATAGACCCTTCATTGTGTTCTAATCCATTGCCTCTTTTTGTTTAACAAGTTACTGTTTGAATGTGACCTGTGTTTGGTTGCAGGACTTCCTAGCTATGAAGTGAAAGTTTGTCTGCACTGGACATTGAATATGTAATGGAATGTGCACACATATGGTCTCTTGCCTGGAAAGAGGAACAGGAAATGCTCTGGGAGATTGGAGGAATTTACTAAACTACCAAATCCCCTGCCTGGTTAGTGTCCTGTCCAACCATAGTGTGGAAGGAACTACCTGGAAGGATTTTTCTCTCTGAGTCCTTTGATCTTTTCTCATCTGGTAGGGAAACTGTTAATGTCCTGTGGCCTAGCTGAGTTGTCCTAGCAGATGAGGGACTCCAAGGAGGGTTAGCAATCAGGAGCATCAGCAGAAGGTAGCTTCTTCGTTCTTCCCAGGATTCTCTTCTGCTTCTGCTATAAGGAGCTGTAAGGAAGTCCACAAGCCATTCCATGGTGAGAGTAGCATGTTCAGAGCTGGTCTGCTGAGCTGTCATTTCTGCTGGGACTTGAATGGACCATGAGCCAGACTGTGGTTCTGTTCATCCATGTAGTGATCTGAGTGAGCAGTAGTCCTTGTCCTCTGAGCCTCCCTGTTTATGGATTTCCTGGGTATGGGGAGACTCTGAAAATGAATATGTTTGAAATATCATTGTATATTTGCACACACAGGCAAGACTTTGGTGTGTAGTAGGAAGACATATTGGAAAACTAGTTTCTAAAAGTTCTGAACATTGCACTACACTTTCTTGTTTGTCTTATAAATTTTACAAATAATTTAGAAACTGGTTTTGAAGATGGTGATGTGGATCATCTTTCAGCAATACATGATTGCAATGCTTCTAACTTTCTGCTACCACCAGCCACAATGGTGTGATATGGTGAAGTTTGGTTCTAGGGGACAAAGGGAATAGCTGATCTGCAGAGATTTCTCAGGTGTGCATGGTGTTGGGTGGGTATAAAGGACAGAGTCCACATTTTGTGCCATAATCCATGTGACAGGAAGCATTCATAACTAATAAGAAGTCTCTCAGCCATAATTTGGGAACTGATTGGTTGCTCAAAAAAAAAAACTGCTACATTCTCTCATTTACTCAGTCTTAAATTAGTTCTTTATCTTTTGCTATTATTATTGCATATATATATTTATATGTCTATGCACATAAATAAATATGAACTACTGAGTCCATTTGGTATTTCTTCTCTTTATATGATTTCATGGCAGACCAATGTTTTTGGATAACCAACTAGGAGAATCATCCTTGGGAAAAAACAATTTTCCCCTTAACAGTCATTAGTTTCCTGTAGTATTTGGTCTAGAGAGAGGGTCTCATTAGATCCACCCAAACCTTCTAAGTTAGTTTGTGTATTGGCCATGTTTTCTCCTTCACCTGAGATCTTGCAGGACTCAGGGTTGATCTACCTTGCCAGATTTGGCTTTGGGTTCTTAGCTCCTGTATTATTCCTGTTCTGGAGGTCCAGTTCTCCTCTTCCACAGCCTATGGATGCAGTGGATGGGCTGTCATTCTGTCTCCACTGGCCTTGATCTTAGAGCAGCTCTCCAGTTTAGCTACCACACACTCTACATTGTGCCTTTTTTTTTTCCGAGACAGGATTTCTGTGTAGCTTTGTGTCTTTCCTGGATCTCACTCTCTAGACCAGACAGGCTTTGAACTCATAGAGATCCACTTGCCTCAGCCTCCTGAGTGCTGGGATTAAAGGTGAGCACCATCACCACATGGCTTCTGCCTCTTTCTTCAAAACTGAAGTCAGATAGGAGTCCCAGGTCCTCTGCATCAGGATAAAAATAATGTCTGGAAGGACATTCCAGAGATGGGGAATGTCTTAGAGCATGTTCTGTGGGTGTGTCTGAAAGGGACTTGTCTGGGGGTACATCTGGAGATTGCTGTGCTTGTGAGGAGAGGACTGGAGGAATTTCCATTCTCAGGGAGAGGAGGTGTTTAGTAGGTGACCCACAGGCTTGGCCCAGAGAGGCAACAAGGTGGGGCTTCATAAGCTCACAGGACCTGTGTATCATCCAAGCTCTTGTCTTGCCTATCTCAAATATCTGTGGAGCTGAAAGAGTTCTTCAAGGAGTGTCACCTGTTCTGATCATTTGCAGCCCTTGAACTAGTCCCTGGCTTTCCCCATTGTCTATTGTTAAGGGCCCCCTTTCATTTTTGATTTTATTAATTAGGACTAATTTTCTCTTTGGTAGTTTGGATAAGTGTCTGTCTTATTGATTTCCTCAAAGAACTAATTCCGTGTTTCATTAAATCCTTGTATTTTTTCTTTCTTTTTATTTGGTTAATTTTAACCCTCATTTGATACTTTCTTCATGTCTACTCCTCTTGGGTATACTTATTCTTTTTGTTCTTGTACTTTCATGTGTGCTGTTAAGTTGCTGGTAGTGAAGTCTTTTTTTTTTTTTAATGGAGAAACTCAGTTCTATAGAGTTTCCTCATATCACTTTCGTTGTGTCCTCTGACTTTGGGTAGCTTGTAAAATTATTTTCATTGAATTCTATAAACACTTTAAATTCCTCCTTTATTTCTGTCTTGATCCATTTTCTTCAGAAGAATGTTGTTCAGTTTTCATTAGTTTTTTAAGATTTCTGGTTATTTTTTTTAATCCAGCTATAATCCATGGTGGTCTGATAGAATGCAAGGAGCTATTTTTATTTTAATCTGTTGAGACTTGAATTATGTCCAAATATGTCATCAACTATGGAGAAAATTCCATGTGGTGCCAAGAAGAAGGTGTATTCTTTTTCTTTGGGTGGAATGTTCTGTAGTATGTAAGATTCATGTGGTTTATAAAATCCATAAGCTCAAATATTTCTCCATTTGGTTATTGTCTGGATGACCTGTCCATTGGTGAGAGTGTGGTATTTTAGTCTACCACTATCAAACACTGTGTGAGAGTTAATGTGTCATGTAATCTGTGGAAGTATTTCTTTTACAAATGTGGGTGGCCTTGTGTTTGGGGCATAGATATTAATAGTTGAAATGTCAGATTAGTGGAGTTTACCTTTGATGACTAAGGAGTATTCATCCACATCACTTTTGATTAATTTTTGTTTGAAGTCTATTTTGGCAGATAATAAAATAGCTACACAAGCCTGCTGTTTAGTTTCAATTGCTTTAAATACGTTTTTTTTTCCAGCTTTCACATTTTGGTAATCTCTATCCTTGATGTTGAAGTGTTTCATTTATGCAGTGGAAGGATGTAATATTTTAGAATTTGTACTGTTAATCTGTGTCTTCATTGGGGAACTGAGACATTTGATACTGAGAGATATCAGAAACAATTATTATTTATATCTTTTAATTTGTTGTTGTTGTTCATGGTGATGATGGTATGTGTATCAGGGTATGTTGTTTTGTGTTTGGGTTAATGTTGTGTGTTTCCCTTTTTTTGGTTTTGCTGATGTGATATTACTTATTTGCTGTCTTTTAGTGTGTGCAGTTAGCTTCCTTGGGTTAGATATTTTCTTCTGAAAACCTCCTGTAAGGTTGGACTTGTACCTAGATATTGTTTAAATTTCACTTTATTATGAAATATCTTATGTTCTCTATTTATGGTGATTGAAAATTTTCTGGATATAGTAATCTGGGATGGCATCTGTGGTTAATTAGAGACTGCATTGCATGTGTCCAAGCACTTATGTCTTGTAGAATTGCCATTAAGAAGTGAGCTGTAGCCGGGTGTTGGTGGCGCACACCTTTAATCCCAGCACTTGGGAGGCAGAGTCAGGTGGATCTCTGTGAGTTTGAGGCCAGCCTGGGCTACGAAGTGAGTTCCAGGAAAAGGCGCAAATCTACACAGAGAAACCCTGTCTCAAAAAAAAAAAGAAGTGAGCTGTAATTCTCATACGTCTGACTTTGTAGGTTACTTGATTTTACACTTTGTAGCTTTTAATATTTTTCTTTTTTCTGTAAGATTAGTGATTTGGTTATTATGTGACAAGGAGACTTTCTTTTCTGGCCCAATCTATTTGGTGTTTTGGATGCTTCTTTGTACCTTCATCAACACCTCCATTAAATTAAAAAAAAATCAGACTATTTTATTAAAAATATTTAGTGGACATTGGAGCTGGGTTTTATCCCTTTCCTTTGTTTTTGTCATTCATAGGTTTGATCTTTGCATAATTACTGAAAGCCATAGAATATATGAAGTAGGATTTCAGCTGATTATGACAAGCTAATACCTGGAAAAAGCCAAAAGCCTTCCAGAGATCAAGTTGAGACTCAAAGAGTCTTGTTAATATTGTCATTTTATTTATTTATTTATTTTGGTTTTTTGAGACAAGGTTTATCTGTGTAGCTTTGCGCCTTTCCTGGGACTTGCTTTGGAGACCAGGCTGGCCTCTAACTTCCAGAGATCCGCCTGGCTCTGCCTCCCGAGTGCTGGGATAAAAGGCGTGCGCCACCACCGCCTGGCTGTCATTTTATTATTAGCTGTTTCCTGCTATGAATTTCTCATGTGCTCTTGTAGCTTTTCCATCATTCATTGGGCACATTTTCCCTTCTACTAAAGGAATATTTAGATAACTTTCTGTGCACAAACTTAGCCAGGATCCCTAATTTCAGGCCCTTCTGTCATTATTATCTTTAGCAGCCAGGACCAGCTATCTCTGATAAGACACCTTTGATCTAATGGCTTCTACATGGTGAGTTGTCTTTTGTCCATATGCTCCATGATCTATTAAATTCTGTACCAAGACATAAGAATAGAAATTGAGCCAAGTATCCTTGGAATGAAATAACACAGGCAAGGGCTCAAATAAGCTTTTCTTCATTTGAGATGATCTTCAGTGCTCATGATCTTATGTGATTTTATATGAGAGTATAGGTATACACATACCTATCTATACCCACATGAACATACCACATGCACTTAATTCCCTGAGGATTTCTGTTGGAATCACCTTTCTGTGTAACAGAATCAGTATTTCTTTTACTTACTGAGTTTTCTGTTAATGTTTTCACTTGTGGAAGTTTTATTTTTACTACAAGAATTCACTTATATATTGAGAACAATCAAACCTTTGCTTCAAAATAAGGGAACAAAGGTAATGAAATGAACAAATTAGATGTACTTCTTATTTAACAAATAGAACTTTCATTAGAGAATAAATGCAGCCTGAGTTATGAATATAGCTCCAACTTTTGGTATGTACTCACTCATAGGAGGATTCTAGATGTTGAAAAAGGATGACTGGACTGCTACTCACATCACCAGGGAGGCTACCTGGAAAACAGGAACCCAAGAAAGACACGGGGATCGCCCAATGACAGAGAAATGGAATGAGATCTACATGAACAGCCTAGACATGAGTGGGGGTAGTGAAGGGCGAGGGTCGAGGGAAAGAGAGCTTGGAGGAGCGGGAGATCCCAGCTGGATCAACAACAGAGAGGGAGAACAAGGAATAGGAGACCATGGTAAATGAAGACCACATGAGAATAGGAAGAAGCAAAGTGCTAGAGAGGCCCACAGAAACCCACAATGATCCCCCCACAACAGACTGCTGGCAATGGTCAAGATATAGCCCGAACTGACCTACTCTGGTGATGGGATGGCCAAACACTCTAATTGTCATGGTAGAAACCTCATCCAACTACTGAGGGATCTGGATGCAGAGATCCATGACTAGGCCCAGGGTGGATCTCTGGGAGTCCAATTAGCAAGAATGAGGAGGGGTTATATGAGCGAGAATTGTTGAGACCAAGGTTGGATAAAGCACAGGGACAAATAGCCAAACGAATGGAAACATATGAACTATGAACCAATGGCTGAGGGGTCACCAACTGGATCAGGCCCTCTGAATGGGTGAGACAGTTGATTGGCTTGATCTGTTTGGGAGGCATCCAGGCAGTGGGACCGGGTCCTGTGCTCATTGCATGAGTTGGCTGTTTGAAACTTGGGGCCTATGCAGGATCACTTGGCTCGGCCTGGGAGGAGGGGACTGGACCTACCTGGACTGAATCTACCAGGTTGATCTCAGTCCACGGGGAAGGCTTTGCCCTGGAGGAGGTGGGAATGAGAGGTGGCCTGGGGGGAAGGTGAGGGGGCAGAAGGGGGGAGAACAAGGGAATCCGTGGCTGATATGTAGAACTGAATTGTATTGCAAAATAAAAATAAATAAAAATAAAAAATAAAAAAAATTTCTTATTTTCAGAAACTTGAAGCTCCAATATGACATTGACTGATTGCTAAAATCAGCATGGTGTATTCTACAATATAAGATATGGAGTTAGATTAAGAAATATTCAGTGAAGTTTTGTGATATTAAGGATACCTATCTTTAATATTAAGCATAAATATTCATTCAACTTATACTCCACAACATTCTTTGAAATCATTAAAGAGTGACAATATTCTTCAATAAAAATAATTGTGGGTGAGGATATATGATATATTTCATGTTTAAGTTCTGTAAGAAAAGATCCTGCATGTCATAATTATATTGGATCATACTGGGGCATTTGTATTTCTTTTGCTATGAAATGAATAACTTTGAAAGTTTAAAGGTTTGAATGATTTTTCTGTGACATATAGATAGCTTTACTTTATATTATTAAACTCAAAACAATTTATGAAATCAAATTCAGCTGCCATGGGGATCCAACATTTTAATTTACTTGGATAGAACACTCATTTTAGGTCTTGCAAAGCATTTGTAGGTTACTTGAGGAGTCCTTTTGTCAATTTTGTTGATGTGTTCAAAAATACTAGGCTCTCTGGGGTCTAGCTTGAAATCACTTAAGAGTATTCAAAGAATAGGTTACATTTTTCTTATTTTTGCTTATATATGTATCTCTCTACATAATCAGTTTATAGAAACCATACAGCCACAGTTCTCAACCTCTGGATCATATTCATTTGGGGGGTCCAAAGACCCTTTACCAAGGGTCATCACAGATCATTAGAAATATCAGATATTTACATGAAAATTCATAACAGGAACAAAATTATACTTATGAAAAAGCAACAAAAATACTTTTATACTTTAAGGTGATAAAAAATGAAGACTTGTATTAAAATGTCACAATATTAGGAATTTTAAAAATGGCTAAGCTACACTGATACTCATCGGTAGTCTATATACAAACAACATCTTTTCTTTGTTTTTGTCTGTGTGGTTGTATTCTTTATTCTTCTAAGAATTTAATAATTTATTATTTTACATCCTGATCACATGTTCCCCTCCCTCCTTTCCTCCAATTACCTTCCTAGTTTCCCTCCACACTGTGTTCCACTCCCCCTCTGTCTCTGATAAGAAAATTGCCAGCCTTCAACATACATAGGCTAAGCATGGCATATAAAGTTGCTGTAAGACTAAGAACCTCCCCTTGTAATTAACTAAGAAAGACAATCCAGTAAGAGGAATAGGCTCTAAAGAACCAACCAAAGAATTAGGAATAGACCCTCCCCCCATTTTAAGGAGTTCCAAAAATAGACAAACTACAAATATGTTACATATGTGTAGAGGGTGGAGTTTGGTTCCATGAAGGCTCCCTGCTTGCTGGTTAAGACTTGTGGGTTCCTAGAATAGAGAGAAAAAGGATTGTAGGAACCAGGGGGATCAAGCATTAATTTATTTCAATGTGAAAATAGAGACATAATTTCCTTAAAATAATCTTGTTGTCTCCTTCCTTTGCAATTTCATAATATTGCTATTTGCATAAGCTTATTTCCACTGGTACAGTTTTCTATAGAACCTATTTTTAATTATATGTTTTTATTAGCACTGTCATTTCTGGAACATTTAATCTTCATTATGACATCCTCACAGTAAATGAAGATTCATCTCATCAAAATAAATAAAAATCAACAGAAAGTATACTACATTTATTTGGGCTTGTAAAAACAGGGAATCAATATGAAGTTAAAAACAATCATTAATATACACTCTACAAAAGCTAAAATACTGGGAATATAATAATGATATAGAATATATAGAATATAATAATTTCACACAAAAGACAATATCATCAACAAATTGCAAAAAATGTTATGTAGCCATTTGGACTTTCTATTGTAGTCAATAATCATCTATTAGCAAAAATTCTTGTTTCACATTGCTCTTGCTTTAGTATTTTCAAACAATTACTCCTTGAAATTAATGAGTTGATAGATTAATAAAACAATATCCATAGCAAATTTTTCAATAAGCATAATGTCTACTCCTGAATTAACTTTTCCAAATTCACATCAACGGTAGGGCTTCCTAAAGTGATGTTTGTGATATTGAATCAGGAGTGAATATTGATCAAAGATTTTGTATATTCCACACATTTTTGAAGGAAATTTTATTGAATAAATATAATGATACTAAAATAAATTTAATAATTATTATAGAATTTTTTAAGATTCTTAAAATTTTTTCTGATGTCTTCTAAGGTGAGTGCTCATGAGAAGTATTTTTTCACATTCTTCATATTTGTAAATATTTTCTTTAGAATGAATTCAGGGAAGATGAAGTGTTGAGGATTTGGTTAAGAAATTTTCACCTTCTTTACATTTATAAGGCTTGGCTCAGATGTGAGTTCTCTGATGAACATTAATAGAAAGCAAAGGGTATAAGACAATATATTTTTAATATTTCTATCATTTGTCTCTAGTGTGGATTCTCTGATGAACATGAAGAGAAGAGCCATGCCTAAAGCATTTTGCACAGTCATAACATTTATAAGGTTTCTCTCCAGTATGGATTCTCCTATGACATTGAAGATTGGAGTACTGGACAAAGGACTTTCCACATTCATCACATTTATAAGGTTTCTCTTCAGTATGGATTCTCCTATGACATTGAAGATTGGAGTACTGGACAAAGGACTTTCCACATTCATCACATTTATAGGGTTTCTCTCCAGTATGGATTCTCCTATGACATTGAAGATGGGAGGACTTAACAAAGGACTTTCCACATTCATCACCTTGATAAGGTTTCTCTCCAGTATGGATTCTCTGATGAACATGAAGAGATGATCCATCTCTAAAGTACTTTCCACAGTCATCACCTTGATAAGGTTTCTCTCCAGTATGGATTCTCTGATGAACATGAAGAGATGATCCATCTCTAAAGTACTTTCCACAGTCATCACATTGATAAGGTTTCTCTCCAGTATGGATTCTCCTATGACATTGAAGATGGGAGGACTTAACAAAGGACTTTCCACATTCATCACATTTATAAGGTTTTTCTCCAGTGTGGATTCTCTGATGAACATGAAGAGATGATCCATCTCTAAAGTACTTTCCACAGTCATCACATTGATAAGGTTTTTCTCCAGTATGGATTCTCCTATGATATTGAAGATGGGAGGACTGGACAAAGGACTTTCCACAGTCATCACATTTGTAAGGTTTCTCTCCAGTATGTATTCTCCTATGACATTGAAGTTTGGAGGAATTAACAAAAGACTTTCCACATTCATCACATTTATAAGGTTTCTTTCCAGTATGGATTCTCCTATGACATTGAAGACTGGAGGACTTACTAAAGGACTATCCACAGTCATCACATATATAAGGTTTCTCTCCAGTACGGATTCTCTGATGAACATGAAGTAATAAGCACCTAGTAAAGCATTTTCCACATTTTTCACATTTATAAGGTTTCTTTCCTATATGGATTCTGTGGTGAACATTAAGGGATGAACTTTTCCTAAAGGATTTTCCACATTCATCACATTTATAAAGGTTCACTCTCATATGGATTCTGTGATGAATATGAAGGTATGAGAGTTTTCTACAGGACTTTCCACAATCATTACATCTGTATGGTTTCTTTTCTGCAGTGTGACTTGAATCATTCTGAATGATATTTGAATTGAAATCAAAGAATTTATCACATTCTTTAATCTGGCAAAATTTTATTCCTGTATGCTTCATATTATCCATCTCCAGATTTGAGGATTCGATTGTTACCTTCTTGCATGCATCACCTCTGAGTCTCTCATAAATTTCTTGAGTACTAGTTCCATTATTCTGAATACAGTTTGAGAATTCATTAAGAATTTGGTAATGATGTTTGCTTTTCCTGTGCTTCTCTTGGCTATGTTCATGTTTTTGCAAAGAAGTGTTTGAGTACTTATGAAAAACTTTCTGATGTTCATGGTTTTCAAAATGATTAACTGTTGAACAAGTATTTATGTGAGAATTACTAGGAATTACATCATTAGTAGAGTAAGTCCATGAGTTCTTTCCATTAAAAGGTATTTCAAACTGAGTATTCTGGTAATTATTTACCAAAGAAAACTTAGCAAGGTCATTATCAACATCACTAAATACATTGGAATTTTCACAACTTCTATCCTTATGATTCATATTATGCCACATTTCATTCCTAAAATATTTATGTTGTTGTAAATTGTGGAGGTTTTCAAATAGTGGAAGTAATTGTTCAGGAACCTCTACTGAATTTTGAGTATAGGAAATACCACACTGCTGATAATTCAAATATTTTTCTGTGCTTAAAGAACTCCTATCTTCAGGGACTATTGGAGTATCATTTAATTGCACAACACTTGAAAAGTTTTGCAAAGACTTTGAAATGTTACACTGTGTGTCCCCCTGTGAAGTTTTCACATATCCATGTAGAGTATAGCCAGGTGCGCATGATTGAGGTGAATATTTTTCCATATAATCATTTGATTCTGAACTTGTAACTGACACAGAGTATGATCTCTTTGGACACACCAGAGGTTCTTGATGTTTTTCATAAATAATGCCTTTGGCATGTTTGTCATAAACATCACTCTCATGATAACATGACTCATATTCTCTGTTGTCACCATGATAATCCCAGAACTTCCTTGTATGTAACATGTCAAGACCAATAGTTTTGAATAAGCCTGTTCTTTCTTCCTGTAAAGAATCTTGTTTGTATTTCTGTTGTGAGACCTCCTGGGTCTGGTAAAATGACAGAGCTGAAAGAAATGAAAAGAAACACACTGTTGATTTGTAAAATTATTTGAAAATGATATGAGAGTATAATGCATAAAATGACAGCTGTCTGGGGAATATATCAAGATTGTAATATAGGAAATTGTCAAAGTTTTGGCGTAAGAAATAAATTTGCTTATGAAAAATGAGAGAAATTCATGTAATACTTGACCTTCATAAAGTCATGTAACACACAAACATAGAAAACAATTTCAGAAAAATATTGGAGCTCTCTCCCACTTGCCATGTGCGTGAGGAAGACATCTATTGTATTCACTGCTATGATTCTTTCTGCTTACACAATCATAATCCAAGAGATCACACTTTTTTTGTTGACTCTACTCCTCTGTGTGAAAATCCAATTCTTTCCCATTTCCATAGCAGGGCAACTTGGATTGCACCCCAACTCATTTTTTCCCACAAATACAGCATAAACCAGAACCTGTTCAATCATGTCTGCCATTTGTTCTGTATTATTACTATCCTCCATAAGAGTGAGCAAGTAGGTTGTTGCTAGCGTATCCTTTCATCTACACAAAACAATTGCATAAGTAATTTATAATCACCAGACTCTGTGTAATTTCCTGAACACATGATCAAGATAGAAACTACAACCTGTCCTGCTAACTCTTACAAACACTATGAAGGGCCCTGACATTATTCTATCACTAGCAAGGGAGCACAGGACACTTCCCAATTCTCCTTCATGCAAATCATCAGCACTTTTGATCCCAGTCTGGCAACATACATTTTACAGACCGGTGATTCCACAATATTCCCTCATCTACATTTCCTCACCAATCCATGGTTCTAGCCTGTATTCTACCCTATGTGCCCATATTTAGACTGATAATCTCTGTCCAGAATACTCCTACATTCACCCTTACCATGGGATGCCCATCTTGTAATTCTGCCCATCCCCTGTGCCTACTTGACACCCCACCACCCATGCTATATGTAGCCTTCACACATAAGCTTCCCTGTATTTATTGTTGCCTGTTAAGTCTTCATTGTGCATAAAAGACACAGAAATTACAAAGGAGTTCACAAGACCAATTTTGATCACAAGAACATGATTACTCTATATGATAGTTTTAATAACAATGTTCCCTAAACATTGTTTTCGTGTAGCCACATTATTTGACTCGAAGTATGGTGTTAATACATAAAATGCGGGACTGAGTTCAGACCTTTAAATGTAGGAACTATCTACACACTATCTTTAGTTTTCTTTCTGGTGCTGGCTTGAAATTTGACAATTGAATGTTATCTGTTCTTTCCACAACATTTACTGCCTCTTGACTTCATCCCATGGCATAATGGAGTCTTATTTTCATGGTATCTTAAGCCCAATGAAACTCTTAATTTTACATATTTTCTGGTAATGGTGTTTAATCAAAATAATAGAAAATCACACATTGACTATAAAGAATAAAGCTAGCATTTTACCCCCTCTCCCAAAGTCTATCAGTCTCATAGAAGTATTCTTCAATCCATAATTACCATGATACAGAAGATGGAAGAACTATCATGAACACTATTAAAGTAGTCAAAGTGCTTAAATTAGACAGAGACAAACAGCCTAATAAAATTAATGAAGAGAAACTAAAAAACCTGAGTGATGTAAGAGACCACAGAGACATAAATGAAGTCAGTCCAGCCTCAAAAAAATTCAAAAAACAGTATAGATTTATTGATGAGAACTCAGTCTAAAGTGAAGTTGCAACAGGAAACTAATTAGAAAAGTCAAGATAAACCTTTATAAGTGAGACAGAAAAATAGTAAATATACTATCAAAACTCAATAAAAACAAGAAGAGTAATTTAACTGCATATCAGAAACAGACACATATATTTGTATATTTAAATATAGAACTAAAAAGATTACACAGGTAATGATCAACACCATAGTAACATGAATATATATATATATATATATATATATATATATATATATATATATATATATATATAGTGTGTGTGTGTGTGTGTGTGTGTGTGTGCGTGTGTGTGTAAGATAAGAATCTTACCTCAATGGCATAGATAAAATCTTCCACAAGATCATGAAAGACAAATTTGCCAAACTCAAGAAAGTCATAACATTTTAGATACTGGAAACATTCCAACACCAAATAGGCAAAAATATAAAAAGAAATACCACACAGCAAGCCCTAGTTAATATACAAAACAAAACAAGAGCATTAAAATATGAAGAAGGGGGGGCTGGAGAGATGGCACAGTGGTTAAGAACACTGGCTGCTTTCCCAGGTTCGATTCCTAGCGTCCACATGGCAGCTCACAGCTGTCTGTAACTGCAGTTCCAGGAGATCTGATACCTTCACACCAATGCACATAAAATAAAATTAAATAAATTATAAAAAATAAAATAAAATATGACAAAGGGAATTAAATATCTCATATAAAGGAAAGCCCATTAGAGTAACAGCTTATTTCAGAGGAGAAGGTACTAACCAAAAGAGCCAGGGACAGTGCACTTCTAAAGAGAATAAGGGCCTATACTGACTACTATAGTAAGCAAAACTGTCTGCTATAATTGAGGGGAAGGGATTTTTTTATGAATTAGAAGATATGAAATGATTCATAACATGCACAACCATGGGAAACAAGAGACAGGAAACAGTATTTAAGACTGACAGGCAACTCTAGCCAGAACTGCAGATATACTAACTGCAGACCTTCACCTCAAATTTTGCTTTTCTTAATTCAATCCCACAGTACCATCTTTAGCTTTGATAAAATGGCCTGCTGCAGGTTCCCTGATGCCTGTGATTTCATCTCCATTAGTTAAAACACATCTTCCAATTCTAACACCATTTTTCACAGCCTTTCTTGATCTCAGCACCCAACTCTGGCAGAAATTCCCTGGAACTCCAGAGTCCCTCCTGCCAGGTAAGAAGTAAACTCCAGGACTTCACCTCTCATCATGGCTCTTCAAGTCCAATGTAACATATTCAGGCCAAGCTCTGTAGCAGAACAGCAGCAGCCTCATCCTTCCCTATGCCAGAGAATCCCACAACCAATCCCTGAACTTTCCTTCTATTCCTGATTACATTGTCCTCACTCCAAATCCAGAAGAAACAAAGACCCAGAAACCAAACTGGGAAGAGAAGCAGGGAGGAAAATTGCTGATTTTCTTCTTTTTCTCTGCTCTTCTAAATCTATCCCCCAAGACTCATCCCCAGATCTGGAAGAAAACACAACAACTTCTGAAGCCATTTCTTCCCTCCTGTACTAATTTAAAATGGATCACACAGATTTCCCCATCCAAATTTCTATCTCATACTTCATTGATTTGTTCCTACTTGAAACTACAGCAGCAATTCTCTTCAAACAGAGGCCATCCTTACCAGAGAATCAAAGACACTAGTTGCACATTATCAAATCTGCATCCATGTCCCCATGTCCTATGTCCCAATCTCATCCCCAGACATTTATCAGACATTCTGCTATTGACTCTACTCACTCATGGTGCACTTATTAGTGGATAAGAGCCATGAAGACAATGATAGCAAAGCTACAATCTGTAGAAGCACAAGGGAAATGAAACAGATATATCTGCTTTAGGAAGGGAAATAGAATAAACAAGTATGAATAGATAGCGTAGGGTGAATAGAGATGGGGTTCTAGGCAGGAGTACAGGTTGAGACTGATAAAATTAATGGGCATTTGAGGGGTAGCATTGAAACCAAATTCAGTAAGAACTTCCAGAAACATACATGAAAAATATCAAAAAACATTGCTAAATAATAGGGGAATCAGAGTCCAAAATATCTCTCTCTTATGATCTAAAACATATTTCCGTATAAAAATTGTGTTCCAAACAATTGAATGTTAGCGAAGTGGACCAAAGTATATACCCAAACATGTCTGGCATTTGCCAGTTCTACCCCTTCCTCTCTGTGAACTGAAAATAAAGTTTAATTACTGAAGACAATAATGATATAAATCATTGAAAATTAAGACATAGGCCTAGTGCCTACAGAGAGCAATAAACCCATATTTTCTTTGGTACAAGAACAATTTCTGTATTTTAAACAGAAACATATGCCAACTCAGCCCAAACAGCCTTTATCTTCAAAGGTATTCTGCCAGCAAGATAAGGTAGGACAAAGGTGGAACAAAGATTGATGGAGCAAGTACCAATAATTGATTTGAATTAAGGCTATTTCTCTAGATGGATACCGTACCTGACGTTTCTTAGATGACCGTAAACTTGATACTAGAAAGCCCATTGAATTAGGATATTACAACATACTACTTATCTAAAGAAAGAAAAATGTAGCAATAAAATGACTCCTCATGACATTCTGTAATACTCATAGGTCAGTGTGTTGTTTACATGTTATCAGGAAAGATTTCTCCTAAAGAATATACAAAAATATATAGACATACTGCCAGAAATTCTACAGTGAGTCAGAGATCTTGAACACTCAACTCTAAATGAGATCTTTCTATCAAATACCTCCCCTCCATTGCTCAGGCAACCCTGCAGAAGAGGAGGTGGAAATAGTGTAAGAGCCACAGGGATGGCAAATATCAAAAAACCAGGTCCTCTAAATTAACATGGGGGAATTTCATATGAACTCAGAGAGAATGAAGCAACAAACACAGGGACTGCACAGGTTCATTCAAATTTTCTGTGTAAAAATTATGACTTCTGATTTAATGGTTTTATGGGATTATTGAGCATGACAATGAGTTGATCTTTGATTATTATGCCTGTTTTTTGACTTTTTTGTTCTGTTGGTTTTTTGTCTTGTAAGACTCCAATATGATAGATTATCTTATAAGAATTAATTTTGTTATATTTAAAAATAATCAAAGATTGAATTAAACCAAACCACTATTTTACATGTGAACAAGTGAACTGACACTTAACATGCTGAGACACAACATAACTTTTCTCCAATAGAGTGACACTCAGCCTATCTATAGGTCTTCTGATTTTTCAGTAGCCTAAGAATATCTTAAATTGATTAAAAAAAAAACCACTTGTCTTTCATCTCAGCATTTGAAAGGCAGAGGCAGAGGCAGAGGCAGGTGATTCTCTATGGTTATGAGGTCATCCTGATCTACATATTCAGTTCCTGGCCAACCAGGCCTACATGGTTACAGACCCTGTCTCAAAAAAGAGGAAAGGTGAGAAAAGTAAATTATATGTCTAGGTAATAAAAAAAAGTGCCAATAGAGTCAACTAGTCCAAGTTGCCCTTTGCAACATTAAGATGGATGGGTTTCTCCTCTGTAAAACTAGTTGTCAGCAAAGCAAACCTTGATCTTGGCCTCACTATGTCCTGTCCTAGTGTAACTAACTGATAGAAAAATCCCAGATGGCCCTTCGATGTGAATCACAGTCTGACTTTTTCTTAAAGTATTCTTCACTGACTTGAATTCAGACAAAGAATGGGGGCCAGAGTGCATTACAAGCTGTATTTTGCAAAAAGTCTTAGATATCTACTAAGTTTCTAGTCAAAAACACAAAAAAGCAAGCTGGACAGTGGTGGCCCATGCCTTTAGTCCCAGCACTCAGGACACAGAGGCTTTAATCTCAGAACTCTGTGGGCAGAGGCAGGCAAATCTCTGTGAGTTCCTGGCCAGCCTGGACTACAGAGCAAGTTACTAGACAGCCAGGGCAGTTACACAGAGAAACTCTGTGCCCCCAAAAGCACCACATTGATAAAAGGCCTACTGAATAAAATTTATATTTTCAAAGTAGACTGAAAGGTAGAATTCTATTTCAAACTAAAATATCATAACCAGAGTTTATATGTGAAATTCAAAAATCATTTTTAAGTGTAAATTATTTTAAATATAATTATATAATTTCATTTTAACATTATCCTTGCCACTTTTCCTCCAACTCATCCCATACCTTCAAATCAATAATATAACCTCCAATTGATAATTGTTACAGTTACATATTTATGTGACTATTTTCTCAAGTATACATACAAAATATATAACTTCAGATTGTTAGTCCAGCTTTATTGTCAATGATTATATCATTTCAGGCCTCACTACTTTGCATTGGATAAGGACTAACAGGGGTAACCCATGGCAGATGGCAATTCTCCTTGTCACAGCATTCAATAGGTGTTTATCATTCTTTGCTTAGAGATTTGAGATAGAGGAACACTATGAATTGGGAAACAAAAATTTGGGAAAAATTTTTAGTTATGAAGGAAGGAAAGTCAGTACAATAGATGAAAGAGAGACTAGCAGTAAACTTAACACCAAGCATAAGAATCTTGGTTCAAATTTTCTGGTATAAAATACATATTATGTGTAATGTGGATTCTATGACATTTCTTTTCCTACCTGTATCCCCTTGAATGTCATATCATCTTAGACTGACACAAAAGTCTTCAAGCATAACATATAACAGGTATGGAGAGAGTGAGTATCCTTTATTTTCCCATTTATAGAAGAACTGTTTTGAGCTTTCTCCATATAAAATGTTTATGTTGGTAATTACTTACAATAACATATTCTATTATATGTAGATGTGCTCCTCCTACTGTTGAATTTTATAATGAAGTGGTGTGTTTGTCAAAAGCCTTTTCTGAATTTAATGAAGAGATCATTTGGGCTCTCATACCCTGTTCTTCTAATGTATTACATGTATTGATTAATTAAGTTGATTCTCATTAGCATCTCTTTGATGAAGCCACCTTGATCCTAGTAGACAATTATTTTTATGTATTCTTGAAATGGAAATTTTACATTTTGTCTTATAATTGCAAATGTATTGGTGTTAGTTTTTCTCTAATTATCTGGAGAGATTCTTCCCTGAATTCATCTGGCTTTTTTAAGTTGAATTTTTTTTATTGTTCCTCCTGTTCAACTTTAGAACATGCAACATGATAAATTATTTACGTCATTTGATTTATTTTTGTTAGGTTCTATGCTAAGAAATTCACTCATTTGTTTTTGATATTATACATATTGTAGGTAAATAGATGGAACTGAGAAGAATTACACTAAGTTACTTAATCCAGAAAGACAAATGCTGCATATTTTCTCAAATTTATGGATGCTAACTTTTAAGATTTTAGTTTCCATGTTTTCCAGAGTTTTTAGTTAGCCAGTATGGGGCCAAATGGGATGGTGTGATTTTCAACAGAAGGGATAATTATAAACATCACTGTTAAAAAAAGGTGAAATTAAAACAGTATTAAGTCATGAAAGTGATGATAGAGTAGTGTAGAAGAGCAAATACAAAGAGGATTTACTATGATTATAGGCCTGTTCTTGATAATCTTAAAATTTTATTTATATATTTATTGACTCTATGTATATGGGCATGTATATGATTGGATGGTAATTTGAGAAACCTTGTTCCACTGTCTTTGTCCTGGTGATTGAACTCTGCAATTCAGATTTGCAGGAAAGTATTTTTATCTCTCTGGACCACTGGAGAAATCTTTGAAGAAACATAGACAACTGTACTTCTGTAGAATCTTGTTAAAACATGTGTATATCTAAAAACAATTTAAATGTCTTTACTATATGACGTTGTACCCAATACTCAAACTTGAAATCATGTGCCAACAAATAATGCTATATTGTTATACCATTAGATTTGTGCATTACTCATCCTTCACTAAAGAAGCTTAATGTGAAGATTTTGGAGAATTAATCCATACCCGGGATTCCTTTATCTTAATCCTTGCATCAGGGTTCAGGCACATATGAATAAATGGATGCAGAGAGAACATAAAGACAAAAAAATGGTAAATGACTCTAGGGAAGAAATTCACAAATAGTATAAGAATAATGGCCATATAATTACCAAGTCTGTGACAGCAAGGCCAAAACCCATAGAAACTCAAGACAGACAAAATCTCAGCTTGTAAAGTCGAAAGTAGGTCAATAGTCACAACTTTTTGACAAGAACATGTGCAGTCCTTAGCTTCCAGGAGTCAGAAAACCATTTTTTCAATTGCACAACACCAGGACATATCAATCATATTCAAAGCCTTGTGTTCAGAAACAGTTGGCCAGCAGAAATCTTCTTCAATTTTTTAATGTATTTTCTGTTATTTCTTTGATAGAGAGAATGAGATGGGATGTGGGAATCAGGACATTAGGTGAGTGTGGGAAAGGGGTTGTATGCAAGAGGTAAAAGAAATAACAATAAATTGATCCAGAAATATTGTAAAAATTTTCAAAAAATACAGAAAAACACTAGAATCACTGTCATATAATAAAAAATCCAGGCACTTATTGGAACACAAAATAAAGCGTCACAGATATTGTCAAATTGCTATCGGCATTCTAAATTTTATCTACTCACTATTCTGAATAAATGAGGGAAAATCATGTAAAATTCTCTGTGTGCTTGATCCTAGTACACAATTCTAAACAAAATTCTCAGGCATCACTTCTAGTGAGGAGCTAGGCTAATCCAAATGAAGTCATTATTTGTTTCTTTCTTTGTACTTGACAAATGAACCAGTTTCCTTCCAACTTACCTGAGTCTCTACCTTCTACTTCCCCTATGTTCATGATCCAGGGTTCTTTGTTCTTTTCAAGACAGGTGACTAGCTCTGGTTTTGGCACAGAAAGGCCTGTGAATTAGAAGAGACATATGAAAATTTCTTAACATGATGTGGAAATAGTTGGGATCTATAACAGGCTTGTAATCAGTAGATATGAAATTACATAAAGAAAGACTCATAAGTGGACTCTTATTAGTACATTCTTGACAGGTGTTGTAGACTTTTAAGAAATCCATAATGTTAATTTTGTATACATTCAACTTTCCTTATATTACCCCATTACAAAAATAAAGCTATTATAATCAAACTGTATTCAAACATTAATGCTACTGACTGCCTGCAAAAAAAATTGGATTGAAGGAAGTATTAGGCAAAATTAAAAGACCTTTTAAAATACGAAAAATTTCAGTCTGTATTACACTCACCAATATGTAGAAATAATTAAAATTCATTGATAGAAAACATTTCAAAATACTAAAACATGTTGCTAGACATTTCTAGGGCTAAGCAGCAATGATGAAAGAATTTATTCTCACCTACAGAAACCAGGTTGCTGTAGTTCTCCAACATGACCTCTCTGTATAAATCCCTCTGAGAAGTGTCCAGGCATTCCCATTCCTCCTTGGAGAAACTGATTGCCACATCCTTGAAAGTCAATGGACTCTGAAGTGAAAATTCAATTTTTCTTTTTATGATGGCTTGAGTCTTTTATTTGCCCCAGAAAAGAGTATTTCACTAAAGAACTTGCTGTGTTATCAGTAATTAATATGCAATTTTCAAATGTTACAAATTAAGAGGGAGGATATTGTGACTTTTTCATTGGATCAAAGTGCCCAATATCTAAATTATTCATGAAATATGCACCTTTTCTCAAGGATAAATAATGTCTGAAGTTGTCCACAATAGGAATTGAGTTTCAACATTCATCTCTAATATCATAAAATTTATAAATTTTTCAGATCATGAACTCATGTTGAAAAGTTATACTGGGAAATAAAAGAGGAACAAAGAGTGGAAAGCAGGATGTAGAACAGAAATGACACTGATAATAAATAACTGATATTCAGAATATAATAAAAAATATAGTTTTTTTTTTTACAATGAGGAACTATAGTTTAGGTTGAGAGTTTTGCAAATGAAGCATTTATGTGGGTAATGTCAACCTGTCACATCCTTGTTGAATATTTCTGAGAACATGCTATCTCTCCTTTACCATCTTTATGGATCCTGTCAGAAAGTTTGTCTTAAAATTTAACCTTTCTGACATGATTCTGTGTGCAAAGGCAGCAGCACCTGCATTCCCTGAGAGCACACACAAAGCAGAAAGCAGGTATAAAAGGTCCCCAATCAGTGACTTGTGCCACAGCAGATATGCAGAAACCATAAACTTTTACAAACAGTTGTAAACTTAGTTTCTCCTTTCCCGCTTTGTGAGGGTCCATTATTCCTGCAGATCATGGAAATCTCTACAACCTGGGTATGAGATTTCACTGCCTTGCTTTAAACTGTGCACAGGCATTTTGAAGTGCATCATCACACAGCCGTAAGAAGTTGTAGTGACTCCTTCCTCACATTCCATTCCCTGAGATCATTCTTTAGAAAATAACTGGCAACTCTATCTGAAATAGTGAATGGAATCTGAGGGGTAGCCACAACTGAAAGTATTTCTCACACTGGGTAAGTAATATACTTACCTACACCCAAGACACAGCTTGGAATTATTACCTCACCAATGTCTCCAATCAGGCATTCCTTTTAGTTTCCAGGTTTTATTCTAAAATTCCACCATTTCACAGTTATGCAGTGTTTAGATTCTCATTTAAGTTTATTTTAAACAGTTAAACAGTGAATATGCATCTTGTGGATTCACTTGCAAATGCTGTATCTAAATAATGACATCCCTGCACTCAGTTTAGTACTTTTGGTTGTTAATGAAGAGACTTCAATTCCAACCACACAAAGTTTCCTTGTTGAAACTTTGATTGTTTGTGAAATACACATAAATATAAGTACACTTTGCCAACTAGTTCTCCCTCAGTTCATTTCAAAAAATGTACTAGACAACCATAGGATATAATATTGCATCAGCACCCAGGGGAGTGACTCTTAGCAGGTGTCAGCACAACGGAAGGGCATTGCAAGTTCACTGTAAAGTTAGTAGCTAGCAAAGAGAAATGATGGAATAGACTCTGAATCTAGCCACAAAAACAGAACAGTAAACAGAAGAAAAATAGTATAATAGGGTAATTTCATACCACCATCTGACTGGCAAATTCTACTTGGAAGGTTGTATTACATTTAAACTCTTCAACTTATTATATAAAACAATATATCTTTCATAGAAATAATATTATAAACATCATCCATTGACAGGAAGACATTCCATCTTTGTACATAGTGCCTCTTTCTCAGAACAGCCTATATTGAGCAAAAAGATCCCTGGGCAAAAGGAACAGGGAACATGGTTTCTTTCTCATTCATATAAGATGACTCAATTCCATTTTCAGTAGGACATGGAAATGCATGTAATTTTGTATATTAAATGTTTATACTATGCATTAATGCAGATAATTTATTTTGAAAAAATAAAATGAGAAAACAGTGGAAAGGATCACACAAACCTGTGACATGCATTTAAAAAAAATGTTACCTTGATGACCGCATTAGAAAAAAAAAAAAAAAAAAACAATGCCTTGTTAAAACTGAGAGGTAATGTAAAGGTTTGGGATCACCACAAAGGAAGCATTCTTCGGTGAACAGGCAACACATCTCACCTCCATACACACATTTACCTGAGAAAAAGCCATCACTCGTTTCCTTTCCTTCGGGATCTTATCAGAAACCTTTATCCCAAAGTTTCACCTTCCTGATAATATTTTGGGTTTCAAAGCAAGAAAAGGCTTGTTTATTTTCGACCACGCTAAAGAGACTGGAAGGCAGGATCAAAAAGCTCCCTCTGTGTACTATAACAGAGATGTAGAACAACATGATATCCCTGAGGTAGACAACACTGAAGGTTCTGTTTTCATACATGCCAGCAGGTAGGCTGTTTGGCTTACAACATGACTGACTTAAATAAAGACTGACTACATGTTTAAATTGATGTGCTGGAGCTAACAGAGTCAGGTTGGCCTTTCAACTGAGGCTGAGCACAGCTGACATTGATAAGCATTAAGAACCCTCACATTCTCTTTCTCTGGAGTGGGTGATTAAAGGAAAATGAGGTTTCCATGGAGGATAACAGACAGCATCTGTGGAGTAGTCACAGACAAAAGTAGTTCTTCAACTGGATTAAAAAAAAAACTAGTTGCTTGTGTTCAAGAATCATGAAGGCAATGCATTCCCCTCTGAAGTCTCCACTGACTTTTCCCGTTGGTTACCATGATAAAATTTATAACACTAAGATTCTGAAATTATGCAATGAGACTCAAGATTAAATCTTTTCACAAATTTATTTTCACAGTGACATTACTTCACCCAGAGTAACAATGGGTAGAAAAAAATGAGAAGAACCAGGTGGTATTCTTTCCAATATGTGAGTTCTCAGGAATCATCTAATACTTTAAGATTTTAGTGAAGAAAACTAAATTCCATTCTTTAATATCATTGTTTTGCTGGCAATTTAAAAAGTAATGAGTGCTGCAAAATCTCTTCATATTTAAGGCTGCTTTGCAAAACAAGAATTCGTTAATTTAATTTCAAAAGAAATGAACTGAACAGTCCCTGGAAGTGATATTGACTATGTAGAAATCTACACACATACTCAGTTTATCTCTGTTTTTCACATGAAGTGCATAGTAATTACTCAAACACCTGATTAATATTTGGAAGTAACTAGGCAAAAATTTATTTTTTTGTCTTTTTCTTGAATACAGGTAAGGTATTTACTAGAAACAGGGCTACATGACATGCATGTCTCTGTGCAGAAATGAAGGATGCACAGGAACTCCATTGTGTTGTTCAAATTTCAATACTCAGTTATTAATTACTACAACCTATGCATAGTTTTTCTTTTTCTTTTTCTTTTTTATATGTTTTTGTTTGGACATTGACATACATACAAACAATAAATGTGTTAACAGTATTACATGGCATAATAAAACACAGAAAATTTTTTACCTGGCTATGACATTAAAGTTTAACAACACTCAATTATCAGTTTTGTGTTCCAGGATATATTGTGATATAGAATTTCTTTTATTTATTGACTAAAATAATTGTGTTATCATCATATTCCCTTTATAACTTTCTTAGTCAATGTTCTAATGACATGTTTTATTCTCTTTAACATGTAAATTGTTTCATATAAAATATATGCTTTTAAAATCTTAATACAATAATATGAATTTCCAATGTAAAATATTTAACATATTAATCCTGGAGTGTATCTTCTGAAATGACATTATGTCTCAATTTTGACTATTACATCCTAATACCTATTCTTGCTTCATCAATGTATTCAGTGTAAGGATGAAACAGATCCCCCATCAGTCATATACCCTACTAAAAAGAATTCAAAATTCAACCAAGTATATAACAGTTCAATTTATTGTGTCTTTTTAAAATCCTTTAAATTATTTTCACTGTTGTAGAAGTCTCTATTTTAAGGGATTAAAAGCCAATTGTGTTGTACAATTTTCTGTGATTCGGAACTTATGACTAGATTTGAATGATTAATCTCATCTTAGTCACTTTCACAAGAATGTACTCAGCTCATGCTTTGTTATGGCTTTTGCAGACCAGAATGTAGAAACTCTCCATTTGATAAATGGTTTGTGGTGTTTTTGATTATTTTGGTGTCAAATAGATCTCTTTTTAAACTATTTATTTTTATTTGTGTAATTAGTTAGTAATCAGTGAGGCATTAGATTCAGGTGTTTGAAACATCTTGTCACAGAACAGTGTTCTGTCAGGTATCTGAACTCGTTATTGTTTACAGATGATATCTCACACCAGTTATGAAATTACAGTTGCCAAAAAGATAACATTCAGAATCAAACAATACTTCTATATCTCATCACTGAACTCAGGAAAAGAGAGCTTTTTTTCCCTTACAACCTACTTTGTAACTTTGAAAATGACTTAAAATTTGGATTTATTGTTGTCTGCTTTGATAGGTGATAAAGATCAGTGATTTTATTCATGGTGAAAATGCAGTCCATGAAATCCCTTTAATCCACACTATTTCCTTCATAGTAGTTCCATGTATCCAAGAAACATAATTCTGATGGCAGGATATAGTATGATAACCTTCTTTTTCATTTTTTCAGTAAAGAAACACATTTTATTAACCTTTCTTTTTTAATTTCATAATTAATTTAATTTTACATATCAGCTATGCATTTCCCTGACCTCCCTCCTCCCACCTAACCCACCCTCCCCACAATTCACTACCCATTTCCACCTCCTCCAAGGCAAAGACTCCCCTCGGGATTGAGCTCAGCCTGGTAGATTCAGTTGAGGCAGTTCCAGTCCCCTCCTCCTTTCAACTAGGCTGAGCATAGTGTCCCAGAATTAGGCACTAGGTTCCAAAAAGCCAGCTCATGCACTAAGGAGAGGACCCAGTCCTACTGCCTGGGTTCAAGCTAATTGACTGTCTCACTTATCCAGAGGGCCTGATCCATTTCCATGGGGGCTCCTCAGCTATTGGTTCATAGTTCATGTGTTTCCACTAGTTTGGCTATTTGTGCCTGTGCTTTTTCCAGTCATAGTCTCAATATCTCTTACTCATATAATCCCTCCTCTTTCTCACTGATTGTACTCCTGGAGCTCCACCTGGGGTTTGGCCATGGATCTCTGCAATTGCTTCCATCAGCAACTGGATGAGAGTTTTATCATGACCGTTAGGGTGTTCAGCCATCCGATCATCAGAGTAAGTCAGTTTGGGCTTTCTCTTGACCAATGCCAGTGGTCTACAGTGGAGGTATCTTTGTGGATCTCTGGAGACCTGTCTAGCACTCTGCTTCTTCCTATTCACCTGGGGTCTTCATTCATCATGGTATCTCCCTCCCTGTTCTCCCACTCTGCTCCTGATCCAGTTGAGACCTTCCTATCCCCTAAGCTCTCTTTCCCCTAACCCTTGCCCTCCATTATCCCCCTCACTCCCAGTTTGCTCATGTAGCTCTCATCCATTTCTCTGTTGTAGGGCAATCCCTGTGTCTTTCTCAGAGTTCTCTTTACTAGGTATCTTCCCTGGAGTTGTGAGTTGCGGTCTAGTTATCCTTTGCTATAATTGAAGAGATTTTTCTCTATTAATCTCTTAAGTGTGTGGAGTGATTTTTCCCTGTGAGGGCATATTGATTCTAGAACTGTTGCACTTCCAGCCTTTTAGAAAAAATATTTCTGAAACAAGATCTTTTATGTTTATACAAGTGGCCTTGGTCCCAGTCTGTTGTTCTCCAGGGCAGTGACCTTGCTGTCCTCTATATTATAGCTACAAATTCTTACATTGAATGACTGTACCAACTTAGAGTTTCAAAATTATCCATTTCAGTCATGCAATTGAATATCCATTAAACTAAAATGAAAAGAATTAGTATGTGTAGCATGGTTTCTACCTTCAGACCAGAATAGAATAGTTTATTGTGTACACTGCTGGGGGAAACAGGGTGTGCAATCAGCTGCTGGAGTCACCATTATTAAAAAGGATCTGATTGAATCAAGAGGGAAGATGTATTTAGTAGTTGATTGACAGGCTTGTCTTAGGGAGGTAGGAAGGTGTGGCTGTACAAGCTCTCAAGTCCTGTGTACCAACACAGCTCTTGTCTTGCCAATCTCAAATATCTGTGGAGCTGAATGAGGTGTTCATGGAGTGTCACCTGCCCTGATCATTTGCAGCCCTGGAACTAGTCCCTTGAAACCCCAAGACTTGAAACAAGCTGGACAAGGATTCAACCAGCATTGGTGGTGAAACCCTGAGAGGTGAAGGTCATAGTGCTGCTTCTGTAGCTGTTAGGAGTAGTAGGATACAGGAAACAGTGCAATAATAGCTTACCATGGTCATATAAGTGAGAACCTGATTCAGGGAAAGTGAGGTGGGCATCTACCTACTCTTTTAAAGGATTTTTCATATCCTTACACTGAAATGATATGGTTACAGTTCAGCATTGTTGCAGGCATCTATATTTAGCAGTCAGAAACTCAGTGAAGAGATTGTGAGAGTTCATTGCATGAAGCTGTAAGGATTGAAGCATTGGTGTTGTTGTTTTTTTTGTCACTTATTTCTCTTTAGGGGCTTTGCCATGAAGCTGTCAAATAAATCACACACAAGAAGGATTATTCTTTCTCATAAACGTTCAGCCTTAGCTTGACTTATTCATGGCCAGCTTTTCTCAAATCATCCCATCTAAGTTTTGTCGCTGGACTTTTATCTTTCTTTATTTCTTTACTTCTTATTGCTTGATGTGTTGCTGGGTGCCTGGACCTTGCTGTCCTCTCATTTTCTTGCTCCTTCTTCCTTTTTTCCTCCCAGACTTATCTGCCCATTTATTCTATTTGCCTGCCATCCCTGCCTATCCTTTTCTGTCAAGCTATTGGACATTCAGATCTTCATTAGAATAACCAAGTATTTTAGAGAGGCAAAGTACCACAGCTTCACAGAGTTAAATAAATGCAACATAAAACCATGCAACACATCCTTGCTTCATTTGAACAAATATTCCCTTGCATAGGCAAATATACCACATGTTAAATTCACATTCCACAACAGCATGGGTTGCATTTTGTTACCACAAGACATTGAGATACCTAAGGCTTGAGATATCTCCCAAGGAGACCTAACTGCATACACAGAGTAGAAGTAACCAAAGAAAGAAACTTACATGATGTTTCAGGTATAGAGCAATCTAAGCCCTTTGAAACTGAGGCCCCATGCATCCAAGAGAGAGATTCAGTATTTGATGTTTGTCCTGCTGTCCTTCAGTCTTGCCTTAGTCCAATCTTCCCTCACTATGTCTCCGTTTCTCTGTTTTGATATGTGAAGGGAATTCTGTGCTATTGTATATTGGAAAGATCTAACTCATTTTCTGATTTCAAAAAATGTCACTGTCAAGAGATCATCTTGAGTGTCAGAAGAGACTTCAGACATTTGAAAAGTTTAGGGGCTATTGCAGACTGTGAGGATCATTGAAGTGACTGAATGCATTTACATCATGAATGGCCATTAATCTGTAGTGACCTGGCTCAGAATGTAGTTCATTGAATGAAAAACTTTACAGACATGATGATGTATTTGAATATGTGTCTCTCCTTAGTGACTTTCTTTGAACTTCTTGTAAAACCTTAATAAGAGGAGCCTTTCTGGATAAAATACTGTGTGTGTGATATGCATCTCCATAGTCTTAATCAATTTCTTCTTCTTTATTTCTCCTGTGTTATCATTGAAATTAATCAGCCAGCTTTTTTTATATTGCCATGGTTTAACCACCACTATAAACACTATATTTAAATCATGTAAGATACAGTAGAAACAATTGTTATTCAGTGTTAAGGCACTTTGATAAACTACACATTTTATGTTTTTCTTTGTTTGTTTTTGAAGATGACAAGGTTTGTCTGTGTAGCCCTGACTCTCTGGGAAGTACACCTCTGTACACCAGGCTGGATTTGAACTTGGAGATCCCCTGGACTCTGGCTCCCAAGTCCTGGAATTAATAGTGTTCCAACATTCCTGGATTTTTTTGTTTTTATATTATTGGACAATGGGCCTGGAATGTAAGTTTTTGTACATGTCAACTATATGCTGCTGTACAGAGTTTTACTCATATTTTGGATTTTTAAAATTTGTCAGAAAGTATCATTCTACTTCTTGGGGTGGCATGTATTCATGACATTAATATAGCCTGTGCCTTCCAAGTCATTGAATTGCAGGTGCATGACCCTCTTTCTGCCTGTTGTGTTTGTTTTTAAATGAATATGAAATTTTTACCTCTATGCATTGATATGTACCATGGTGGTCCCTGGTCCTCACAGTTATCAAAAGATGAAATCAGAAACACTGAACATGGAATAATTGATAGATGTGATCCCCCATTTAAATAATGGCAATAGATTCTCTATGCAAGATCAGTAAGAGCTCTTTACTACTGAGTCATCTCTCTTGCCCTTTGTTGTTTACTAATGTTGTTTACTAACCATTTATATTGCTACTGTTTTCGTCTGTCCATTTGTAAATGTTTAAAAACACAGTGACTTTTAGTAAAATCTTATTGGTGTTACAGGTTAAATTAGGACAGTTCAAGTTTCTGGAAGATTAATACAGAATAGTAACGTATGCTTAACTCCTTTTCTTTGTTTGACTGATTCTTTCATGGGAGACAGGGTCTTAATATGTCCTTCTGATTGTCCTGGACCTGATTGCATAGACTAGAATGACATTCAATTTAGAGGCAGTCATACCTGCCTGTGCATTCTCAGTGCTGAGGTTAAAGACCTGAGGCAATACACCCCATTTGTCCATCTTATTTTTCTTTTTCTAGTTACTAGTTGTTCATACAATTTTTCTCATGTGTACTCTGTACTGTTGATCTATTTATTTGTTTCTATTTTTGTTAATAGGCATTTCTCTGGCAAGATGATACTCTATTCCAAGGGGATAGAAATGTCAGAGATTTTATTCATTTCTTTCTAATGTGAATTGGTGATTATGTTATAACTTCTATGTCATTAAATAGGTATAGAGAATACCAAGACTGTATGACTCTAGTGTCAAAGAAGTATATATTTACAATGTAGTCAATATTATGCTGTCTATTTTACACATGAATGAAATATGTTAGAAAGCAGTGACTTATGATGACTTGCATGTAGACTTCACTTGGGAAGAGTGGACTTTGGTGAATCCTTCCCAGAAGAATCTCTACAAAGATGTAATGCTGGAGACCTACAGGAACATCACCACTACAGGTAAGACAGAATTTTTCTTCATGTTTTAAAATAAGGGGACATCTGATCCTTGATAATTCATGTTCTTCTGTAATTTAGTTGATAAAGAAGAATGAGGTAAACAGCTCAGGTATGGTTCTAAGGTACACTGCACATAGTATCTAAAATTTTACACAATGGTCAAAAATATAACATATAATTTGTGATACTCTATTCTAGGATACAGTTGGGAAGACCATAATAATGAAGAACATTGTCAAAGTTCTAGAAGACATGAAAGGTAATTTTCATGTGCAAACTGATACAAATGTACCTGTGAAGAATTTGTAATGTGTCCTGTAAGTTATAAACAAAAGCAACAGTAAATAAGTACAGCTTAAACTACAGTGATAATTGTTAAATTCTCACAAATACATTTACCTCAATTTCATGTTGTTGAGCTGCATTTGTATACCATTCTTCTAAGAAAGAAAGCAAGGAAACAGTTCCTTAAGATATCACGTCTTGAATCATACTACCATGAGTGCTTTGCTGTAGAACCATCAATCCATTTATTTCATACTACTCATATTACAAAATGTTTACATATTTAAGAGGTGATAAGTATATCTCAAAAACCTTTTAATATACAAATAGTCCATAGTAATAACAGAGATATTCATATAACTGTTGTGACTGTGCTGTTTAGTAAGAGGTGCAGTTAGAGTCAAAAGTCAAGAAATTTGTCACAGAGAAAGCTTATCCCTGTAACACAGGTCAATGTGGACAGAAAATCAAACTATCTATTCACAATGGAAACCTTTTATTGTTCTTCCTTTGCTCAGTATATCATATGTCACTCTAGATTCAAGTCATATCAGTGTAAGGATATGAAAATATATCCCATATCTCTGTCTCAGAACAATTTGAAGATATATAGCAATCCCCACGTTAAGTATACTTATTAAATTTGATTCAAGTACACAAGTAATTGGTTTTTTAGTTTCATTGTTAATACAGTAACAGACTCACGAAGTAGAAAAGTCTTATGAGTACTAGAAGAGAGTAAATACCCCTGTTTGTCCTAGTTCACTTAGCAAATTTATGACTCAGAGTATAGGAAAAATTATGATTGAAATATGGGTAAAAAAACTGTGTTTTTCCAGTTCTCTTTAAATATCTAAAAGTACTCATATAAAAAAAAGATTCTGTAAATGTGAATCTTGTAATAAAGAATGTTACCATCAAAGACATCTTCAAAGATGCAGAAAACCTCTTAATAAAGGAGGAAAACATGATTGTAAAAACAGTGATAAACTGCTAATATCTAATTCTACTTTACAGTTAATTGTAAAATTACTTCATGCAGAATTAAAAATTCAACAGTGTATTGAATGTGTTAATCATTTTACATATGCCAATTATCTTTGAAGTCATGGAAGAAGTCAAGCTGGAGAGAAATCCTGTGTAAACATTCAATGTGTTAAAGCCATTGCATATCCCAGTACTGTTCAAAGGAATGAAAGAATACTTACTATAAGGAACCCTATGAATCTAATTCAAGTATTAAAGCCTTTGCATGTCACAAAAGTCTTCAAATGCATACAAGAACATACGCTGGACAAAAATTCTATGAATGTAATCAGTGCGGTAAAGCTTTTCCACAATTCAGTCATCTTCGAGGGCATATAAGAACACATATGGAGAGAAACCCTATGAACTCTATCAGTGTGGAAAAGCCTTTTTATGTCAGACTCATCTTTAAAGGCATAAATGAACACATCCTGGAGAGAAACCCTATGAATGTAATCAGTGTGGTAAAGCCTTTGCTCATCACAATGCTCTTCAGTTGCATGAAAGAATACATCCTGGAGAGAAACCCTATGAATGTAATCAGTGTGGTAAAGCCTTTGCAAAAAAACCGTAGTCTTCGAAGGCATGAAATTACACATATTGGAGAGAACCCCTAAGAATGTAATCAGTGTGATAAAGCCTTTTTATGTCTCAGTACTCTTCAAAGGCATAAAAGAACCCATACTGGAGAGAAACCCTATGAATGTAATCAATGTGGTAAAATTTTTTTGTGTAACAAAATACTTTAAAGGCATAAAAAATTGCATACTGGAGAGAAATACTATGAGTGTAATCAATGTGGTAAAACCTTTTTGTGTAACAAAACACTTCAAAGGCATAAAAGAATACATACTGGAGAGTAACCCTATGAATGTAATCAGTGTGGTAAAGCCTTTGCACAATACACTTATCTTGAAATGCAAAGAAGAACACATACAGGATCTAAATCGCATGAATATCAAAAAATCTTTGAAATAATAAAAGAACATACATCATAGAAATCCTATGAATATAATCAAAGTTGTTAAGCCTTTGAATGTCACAAGTCTTTAAAGACATAAAAGAACACATACTGTAGAGAAACCCCATCAATGTAATCAGTGTGGTAAAGCCTGGTTATCATAGTCATCATCAAAGGCATAAAATAACACACTGTAGAGAAACTCTATGAATGTAATCAGTGTGGTAAAGCCTTTGCACATCATAATATTCTTCAAATGCATAAAACAACATATAATGAATTGAAACCCTATGAATATAATAAGAATGGTAAAGCCTCTTTTTGTATCAGTAGTATTCAAAATCATGAGAAACTGTGGTATATATGCACAAAGGAGTACAACTCAGCAGAGAAAAACAATGACATCATGATATTTGCAGGTAAATGGATGGAACTACAAAATATCATCCTGAGTGAGGTTAACCCAGACTCAGAAAGACAAACATAGTATGCACTCACTCATAAGTGGATACTTGATATAAGCAAAGGAAAATCAGACTGCAACCCACAGATCCAGGGAGTCTGCCCAGCAGGGAGGACCCTAGGATGAATGTGGCTTATCATAAGTTTTGGTTTTGCCCAATCATTGGGCAAGCTTTAGTGAAATATTTCACTATTATGGTAAGAATTTGTAATATATCAAGCTGTTGAAAGAATGTGCTTGCTGTATTTTCAGGAGGGGAGGTTAAAGTCTTTATAGATTATGGACCAGCCTATAGAAAAATGTCTGCTGTAAATCAAACAGTGAAGGGGAAAATGAGTAGGAATCTCATTTACACAACTTAAGTAAAGCATAGCTCTCTTAACAGGTGAAGATAGGTTTCTTCTATGTCCCAGAATCTAATCAATGTTTATATGCATAATTCCACTATCATTTGGCTTATAAGGGCTTACTGGGAAATGTTATCATTTATACTATTTTCTGAAGAGAAAATACTTTACTGTTTAAAATAACATTGGACTTTTAAATTATAACCTGTTTGTATGTTGAGGCTATCTGTGTATTATTTCTCTTGCTGTTGTACATAAAATGTTTTCACATTCAAACAAAGGACACATACTATAGAATTGTATTACATATAATATATAGGATATACAAACTCATAGAGACAGAAATATTAGATGTAATTCAAGGTGGAGAAGAAAGGAATATAGAGCAATGATTTCCTAAGTATAGAATCTCTGTTTTGTGTGATGCAAAAACCCCACAAATGGACAGTAGTATCAGGACATAATATCATGAAAGTAATAAATCAATAAAATTAATGTAATTAATAAATCTTGTAAATATAAATATTGAATGAATCCTGTGAATGTAATCAATGAATACCACAAATGCAATTAATATCTTGAGTGTAATTAATGAATATCATGAGTATAATTAAAGAATAAATTCACTAAAATTAAAAAAATAAAAAGAGAATATCATTTGTTATTAGATGTAAGTTGGAGATACTAGAAAGATATCTCACAATATACATTGCCACTATTCTAAATATATAATGCATTTGCAGTTGCATATGTTAGAGTTGTATTATGTATAGGCAAAGTTAGGACCTGATTATTGTTTTCACTTAAAAATTAACTATGACACAATTGTCAAATTGACAAGGGGTGGATTGTGATCACTATTCTTGGTAGTAAACTGGACTATATTTGAGATATAATTCAGAATTGGACAGAACAATTGTGATCTGGACCTTGAGGCAAGAAGATAACATGTCTTTGATCCAGATACTGATGCTAGATTACAGACATCTTTAATCCAGATATTGTGGCTGGAAGAAACACCTTCAATCTGGGTCATACATTCTGCAGAAAGGACAAGGGAAAAAGGAAGATTATGTATTAAATTATGTCCTCTCTCACATGCCTTGACAGAACATTCATTCTTTCACTGGCATTGAAGCCTACTTCCTTAGGATTCCAGCATTAAAAAAAAATAGCTGAGACAGCATAGTGGGATTGAGCATCAACTAGATTCATCAACTTTCCACTCATACCTTACCATTTTTTGGCTTCAGCCTGTGAGGCACTCCAATAAATTCCCACCTCTCTCTCTCTCTCTCTCTCTCTCTCTCTCTCTATATATATATATATATATATATATATATATATATATATATATATATATATATATACACACACACACACACACACACACACATATGTATGTACAAACAGATATAGCATGGCTGCACATGTTCAGGAACTAAGCAAAGGGTCTTGTGTCTTACATCCTCAATTCATGCTGGTGATAGCATGGGCACATAATCAGCATAAGCAAGGGATCGCTCCATAATCCTGCCTGTGCATGTTGACTGGAACCCTTAAAAGCCAGATTCAGACCCCTCCTCCTCCTCTCTCTATTTTCTGCTGCCCCTACTACCTCTATCTCTTTCTCTCTCTGCTCCCTGAATATGCTCCCTTTGAAGGCCTGGTTCTTATGTCCCCACCCTTCCTAATAAAGCTATGATACTGGGTTATCTCAGGGTTCGTGCTTAATAAACTTTCCAAATGGTAGCCAGTGCTGCTTATCGTTTTTAACAAGATACATAGATAGATAGGTGGAGAGAAAGAGAGGGAGAGAGAGAGAAAGAGAGAGAGAGAGAGAGAGAGAGAGAGAGAGAGAGAGAGAGAGAGAGAGAGAGAGAAATTCATTCCGTAAGTTCTGTGACTCTCGAGAACCTTGACTAACACACTGGGGCTCCCCGTCAATTAAATTTCTATGCTTTTATGTTCTAAATTTTGATATATACTCTAACTACACATCTGAAACACTCTTAGCAAATACTTCAGTACCAGCTAATGCAGATTTGCAGAAAATACCCTTTCATTGTATAAAGCTAAAGAGCATGGAAAACAATAAAGCATAGGGTTAGATGTTATTTCTGATGAAAAATTTAGACAAGAGTATGAGCCCTAAGATACATAGAAAGATTAGGTTATTTATTTTAATCAAGTTCATAAGTACATGTTACTTAGTATAAAGCTACATATTTATTAATTTAATCTAGTAGGCATTTGTTCTTTAATCTATTAAAATTCAAATACTCAATAAATTGATACATAAAAGGGATAGACCAACATCAATTGCCAAGGAAGGAGAAAGTAAACTCTCTCCAGTTATAAAGCCACCATATAGAATTGTAGTTAACAGACTAAATGATGGGGCTGGGAAGATGGCTCAATGGTTAAAGAGCACTGATTAATCTGGAAGATCTGTATTTAAATCTCAGCACCCTCATGGTGGATCACACTATCAGTAGCTCCAGTTCTAGGGGGCCAGACACCCTCACACAAACATCTGGCCATCTTTATCTATTCTTATAAATGGTTGGAATCATTGGAATGCCAGGTACTTTCCTTAGTTGCTGGACCATCCTTGAATGGATCCCTGGGTGGTATCAGGTTATGGATCCAGATGTTGCCTACCAGTAAGCTTTCATGGCAGCTGTGCCTGGGTCCCTAAGCCTGTCATGGCAGCTATGTGGTCAAGCTGTTTTGGGCCCCCTTCACTCTTCACCAATATCTTTCAGGCCTGTTCCAATGTGTTGTTGAAATGCTGCAGCTGTCCACTTCTGGGTGGTGCTTGCATGATGTACACAACCACCAACTGGCCCTAGTTTTCTCTTTCTCAGTCAATCAATAATAGTGAATAGCCCATGAGCTCTGTGTGTGTGTGTGTGTGTGTGTGTGTGTGTGTGTGTGTGTGTGTGTGTATGTGTAGACTATGTAACACACCCTGGGAAATTAACAACAATCTTTCTTCCTCTATGTACTGATTGCTAGTACTAAAAGAATGCACTATCACACACAGCTTAAAAAATATTTTTATGGTCTAATTCTACTCAACTTATGGTGGCCAGGGAGTCCGAAGATGGCAGCAGAACTGCTGATTTTTAAGTTACAGATAGTAGAGATGCTTCAATATGTAAAAGGAATGGAAGCTGGATGCTCTGAAAGAATGTTCAGTGCTCTTAACTCCTAAGTATTTACTACCCTCAGTTTTCTAGTCTGGATTGTATTTCCTCTCCAAGGCAGCCTAGTCAGGGTTGTACACATGATACTGCTTGAAAAGTAGAATTCTCCTCCATTTGAGAGAATAAGTCATGGATGAGCTCCCTAATTATCTGTCTAATAAAACATAATCAGTCAATTATCCATATATGTATAAAAAACAACAATGGATACAGCAGGTTGTTTTCATGAATTTCAGCATACTTATTCACTCATACCTAACAAGAAAGAATTTAGAAGGGGTTTGTGAAGGGAATAAATGAAAAGATAAAATAAGGAAGTGATACAATACATTTTAATTAATACTTGATGGAAATAAAGCTTAAGTGAAAGGAGGGCTAGAGAGATCACTCAGCAATTAAGAGCACTGGCTGTTGTGACAGTTGACTCAGGTTCCATTTCTAAAACTAATATGGTAGTTAGCTCCACTCCAAGGCATCTCCTCCCTTCTTCTGGCATCTGTAAGTACTGTGCGCTGACACATACATGGAAAACAGCCATATAATTTATTTTTTAAGTTAGAAAAAGGGAAAAATACAATTTCCTACAGTGATATCATAGCCCCGAGACAGGCAGCAACCAGGGCTAGTTAAAATGATGTCCCTATGGTCTTGAATAGAAGGAGGTGTGTCCATCCACTGAGCCAGCCTTCTCAGAGACCAAAGCAGCTTCATTCTAAGGTTAATATAGTTCATTGTAACTATTCATCTAAGAGCAGAGTATACAATGCTGTTGAGTGACTTTTCCTTGCAGTTTTTTGTATTTGTGTTCTCTGTCTTTTCCATCTGTGAGAATGGTATTTGTACAGTTATCTGTTAGACAGAGCATCAAGATTGACAAGTTGCAAATGTTCCAAAGCAATATTTTTTCACTGTGCCATTTATTAATTTTCAGCTAAGACATTTTGGTACAAGATGAATATACCAGAGGCATTTCATTCCATTTTTTTTTATAATTTACATATGTCTCTGCATAACATTGCAGTAAGAGTTCCCCTACATGTCTCTGCTTTTACATTGTGAGCATGTTCAGAAGTGGATTTGTTTACTCACCTGTTTAGGAATAGGAAAAATTCTACCTGGACATGTCCAACCTTCCTAAGTAAAATCCACATACTTCCTTTGTTTAGGAAAAGCATGCTTTCTCTGCCTCCTTCAGGTAAGAAATGTTTCTCATTTTCTCATTCTTGGCTGTTGTGATGGTTATTTCTGGTAGTCAAACTGACTATATCTGGAATTAACTAAAATCCAAAGAGTTGGGTTGTAGCTAGAGTTTTTCTGACTGGCCCACTGTCAGGACTAATCTCTCTCACCTGCCAGTTACACAACTGCTCAGACCCAACCAAGTAAACACAGAGACTTATATTGGTTACAAACTATATGGGCATGGCAGGCTTCTTGCTAACTGTTCTTACAGCTTAAATTAATCCATTTCTATAAATGTATACCTCGCCACGTGGCTCGTTGCTTACCGGCATCTTCACATACTTTTTGTCATCATGGTGGCTGGCAGTGTCTCTGACTCAGCCTTCCACTTCCCTGAATTCTTCTCCTTGTCCTGCCTATACTTCCTCCTGCCTGACTACTGGCCAATCAGTATTTTATTTACTAACCAATCAGAGCAACACATTTGCCATACAAAACATCCCACAGCATTGGATATACATGTTAGAGATTTTCTTTTAATGTTTTAAAATTAAAGACACATTTTTAATTTGGATCGTTTGAGGTAAAATCCAATTTCAGCTGCTTGGTGGCTATGTACACCTTTACTCCAAGCACTCAGGAGGCAGAAACAGTTGGAATTTCCTAGGATTGATGCTGGCTACACAGATAAACCCTGTCTTGAAAACACCAAAATAATGGAACAAAGTTTAAGATCCACATTTAATCTGGATTGTACCTCAGAAGGTAGTCTCCATATATGAAATATATTGAAGGAAGAAGCTCTGTCTCTTTCTTTGCCTGCTTGCCTTAGCACTGGCTACAAGTTCATTCCTTTAACAGCATTAGAGTGTGCTTTATCTTTATTTTGATGTATACTGAAGGCCAACTGAAATATCTAGCCTCATGAACAGAACAACTACTAAACTTTTCAAATTTCCATTGACAGGCAAAAATTGTTGTACTACCTGGACCACAGATAGTGAGATGTTCTATTAAATCAGCTTTCTACATACATGGAGAGATTCATTGCACAAGTTCTGATCATGTAGGGAACCTTGAATAATACAGTTGTGTTTTTTTTTCACCTGTCCACAAAGGAAGATGTGATGGTTGACAATGATGTGCATAAAGATATTCATCCTAGCCCTATTATTTTGTAAGTATTCAACTTTCCATGAAGACTACTCTTTATTATTACTTACTTTGCCAACACATTTCCCTGAATTTCAGGAATAAAATTCCTTAATTAATGGGGCCATCATCCAACTTTCTGATGGGAGAAAGACCTATTATGTTGTTTGTGGTCTAGTTCCAGCTTTTTTTTCTGATTTTCTATAGTCCCTGTGACTACCAGATTAAAAGTACTTAGAATTCACCTGACCTCAGTGTGAAGACTCCTAACAAACATCTGCTTTTGTGTCTTTCAATGTCTCTTTATTTGTTAATATTCCAGGTACCCTTCCATAAGTGTGACAGAGAATCTCTCAGCTCCACATAGTACAGTGTGCTGTACAACGTAACTAATCACATTTTGTACAGGAAGAGAAAGGGGATGTGCCAATGAAGGGCAGGAAAGAGCAGGGTCTGCTATTTGAGCTAGGGGCAAATCCTATTGAAATGCAAATCCCTAGTAGGTCAGAACAAGTCTTTGTCTGGTATGGAAGACAGGATCAGGAACCATTGTGCTGTGTCTTTAAGCCCAGTGTAACCCTTTGTGAGGTGCTCTTGTCATTCAAGCCTCACTAGCCAATCATGTCCTTCAGGCAATCTGTCAGTCAGAAGTTGTGAAGTGTCCTTCCGGTCACCAGTTTCAGGCTTGGCATTGAAAAGGAGTTGATGCCAGTGCTTTTTTGTGCTGTTCTGTGAGAGCTGCTTCAGGCAACTGAGCAGAGAGCTTGGGCAAGCTGGAAAATTACAACATCATGAGTGAGGGTCTGCAGTTCCCAGATAGGGAGAAATGGTCATCACAGTTATGGAAGCCAGTTTGGTAAGTCCTAACATGGCTGGATGTAGAGTTCCATATGTTCTTGCATGGTCCTTCATGGTGCAGCATGTTTCTGCTCATCCTGCATGTTCCAGTGGGTTTCTGAGTGGTTCTGGGTTGTGTTTGAAATCCCTGGGCTGGCTGCCAGCCTCTGTGTAACTTCACTCTGCTGGCTACATCTGTGCAGAGGATTGGGCATGGGACTGTGCTTTATAATAATCTTGTAGTTGACATCACTGTGAAATGCCAGCACCCATAGTGCTTATGTTGTCACTATGGAACCCAGGTTTGATTAACACAGATAACTGTGTTACTATATCTTCCAGAAGTATCATACTTTGAACTTTTCACATTTAGGTTTAGGATCCATCTGGATTTTTATGGAGCTCATGAACAGTATCTCCTGTTTAAAGTAGCACTCCACTGCTAAAATGTGATGTAGAAAAGTAGAATTGATGGTAAAACATCCTACAAGTTATTAGGAAACATTAATTCACAAAGTAGAATTTAGGTAAGTGATGGCTGCATTACAAATACCCCAAAGATAAGTAGTATGCTAAACATGCCTGTCAGAGATTAGTATGATAATTTATAAATTTTTTTTCTCCAGGATTAAACAGCTACATTCCTATAACAAAGGAGACAGCCCTGGTTTATAACCAGCAGAAAGGCCCATCCCATTATTAAAAAACTGGCTTCTAAATGCTGCTCAAATGACTATTACAAGGTCACAGCCAACATCAAGTCCTGGTGTGCCATAGAGGTATATTAATTTTAGAACAGGGGTGTCTTGCAGTCCTTTTGAAAACCTGTTCTGAGTCAAGGGCTCCTACATTGGTTGAGGTGGACTTGAACCCTCTTTGTAACCTGACAGAACATTGCCATTGCTATTCTTCTGACTAACCACTCTAAAGTCTTGGATTACATGTCAGGAGTTCTAAAATGACCAATTTGAGTCACATAGTACACTGTCCACTGCAAAACATGGAAAGTATTTGCATATGTACCGTGGCTTCTCCCTTCAGACCAGAAAAGGAAGAATAGTGTACGGTGTACATTGCAGAGGGAAACAGACTAGACAATAGCTAGATCACAACTGAAGTGAAATTCAGTGAGCATCAGGGTTCTTCATTACAAAGAAGGACTGGTGGGACATGGAGAGTGACTTTCTCTGCAATGTTCTTTCATGTATTAATTCCTTCCATGTGAATGAAGACAAACAGAGTTGGTGGGTATACAGTTTAGGGAGAATAGCTTGAATTACTAAGTATTCTGGTTCCATTTAGCAAACTCTCCTGTGCAAATCTATGCAATCCTGGTTGACATAGTTAAGCAAGCTCAGAGGTTTGAAACATAAGCCAATGACTTTAACTCTGTGTCTTCTTACAACACTCAGTGGCAAATATGGTGATATTTTATTGGAGCTGAAATGTGATCTTATTTATATGTTAATAAAGTTGCCTGGGTATCAGAGCTAAGAGCAAACAATTAAGCAGAAGTCTGGCAGTGGTAGCACATGCCCTTAATCCCAATCACATGGCAGGCAGAGTCTGTGTGTTCAAGGACATAGCCAGTTTGGTGACAAACACCTTTAATGCAAGTACCAAACATAGAGACCTGGAGGTCTGTATAGACAGTTAGTGATGAAGAAATCATGTAGCTGTGTTTAGAACCAATGAGAAAGCAGAAAGAAAGTCAATAAAAATACAGACACACAGGAAGTAGGTGTCTTTTCTCATGGCAAGAATGGCAGCAACAGTGAGTGGTAAGAAGGTGGTCTTAGCTCTTGGCTAATGCTCTCTGATCTCTGGGCTTTTAACTCTGCATTTGACTCTGTGTTTCTTATTTAATAACACCGTTTAGAATTAAATCTACAGACTAACATGCTACAAAGTCATGCAATCTCTTATTAATGTTATTCACTTTACCATGGAGGTACCTACTCCATTTCAAAGTCAGTATAGCTACGTTTTCTTCTAATTATTTTTATCATTTTAACACATCAGTTATTATCATTTTAAAAATTCATTTTCTTTAAATGCATTGATGTTTTTTTCTATTTTTCAATGTTTCTCAGTTTAAGAATTTCATTCCATTTTTTCTTAAGTGCTCTTATTTATCTATTTATGTATATCAGTTTAGAGTAGTGGTTATCAACCCTGGTCATGGCTCCATTTGGGGGATCAAATGATTGTATTAGAGGACTGGCCTAAGATGATTGGGAAACACAGATATTTATATAATTCATAACAGTAGCAAAAGTATAGTTATGAAGAGGCAGTGAAAATAGTTTTATAGATAGGTGCATCACTGCATAATGGGGAATTGTATTAAAGAGTCACAGAATTCGTAAAGTTCAGAACCACTGATTTACATCATTGATTCCTGTAGCTCAGGCTTATCTCACACCATAAAATTAAGAATTGCTTATCCTGTCTCTACCGCCCAGTGCTGTAAAATCAGTGCTGAAACTACTTCCTGGCTGGGCCTTGACTGGACTGTGGAAAAGAAAAATAGATTAGTGAATGAGTATCCTCCAACTTCTCTAGATTTTATTGTGAATTTATTAGTGAATTTTGACCTGTATAAGAATTGAGTTCATTTGTTTACATTAAACATGGTATACTCACAGCACAGAAATGGAGGAACAAGAAAAATGGTGAAAGCCTTCCTGCTGTGACACCAGTTGATAGGAGAAATGGGTAGTGAGGTAGTGAATGTTAGACCATAAATAAATATTCTGACTGGCCATTTCTTGGGTCCACAGACAAGGCAATCAGAAATGTGGACAAATAACTGAATTTTCATGAGAACAAATTCCTGTAGTTACACCAGTTCAAAGTAAATAGACAAAATGGGATAAAATGGTGTAACCCTGTCTAATATAAGTGTGTTTTACATGTTTAGGATGTACACCCCAAGAGAAATGGTGTTAGTAGTACTTGGTGTGCTCTAATACAAATCACTAGTCTCTGAAACAAATGGCCATAAAGTCTGTATCAACTTTTTAACAGAATGTATGGGATTACAATTACATTATTTCCACTGTCTTTCCTGCCTCCAACCCCTCCCATAGAACCTTCATTGTGTTCTAATCCATTGCTTCTTTTGGCTTAACAACAGTTGCCATTAGAATGTGAGTAGTCTTTGTTTGCAGGACTTCCCAGGTATGAAGTAAAGTAAAGCGTTGGCTGTTCTGGACATTGGATATGTTATTTTCAAAATGTAGGAAATTTAATTTAAGTGTATGAGTTTTGCCTGTGTGTATATCAAGTGAATGCCAGGTAACAGTGGAAGTCAAAAGGGAGTGTCTGTTCCCCAGTGCCTATAGTTATAGAAAGTAGTAAACTGTCTTTTGGAGGCTGGGAATCAAAGTCAGGCCCTGTGAATGAGTAGCCAGTGCTCTCAGGAGTTAAACCATCTATTAAGCCCCATTAATATGTCATAGCAGTAAGGTGTGATGGATGATCCTGATTTCATCTTTACCTCAGCCCTGATGACCCAAAAGAAATACAAGATTGAAAGAATCCAAACCTAGCATAGACATGGTTCTTGGAGAAGTTCCCAAGCCCAAATCTCCAGAAAATGAGGGAAGAGTACAAAAAATGTTCAAGAGAGTAACTGACAAATCTTTAAACTGTCTGATGACTTGATCAAAGCCAGAAGTCTTAGTTTATCTCTAATGCCAAAAAATGAGCAGCAATGTGAGCCCATGAGGACAATTGTCACGGGGACCCATGCTCGAGTTTATGCCCCCTGTAAGGAGAGAAGAGGAACTTGCAGGCATGAGGACTGACTTGTCTGAATGGGATGGTATTCTGTTTTCTTGACACTTTTAAAACTTTCAGTTAAGAACCCTGGATGGTGGTGAATCCAGATGACATCTGGGTTGTCAGAAAATCCTGAGACACAAACAGAAATTACTTGAAGGTGTGAGACCAAAATGAGCCATCTTAGAAATAAGACCAAAATGCTTTACCCTAAAATTAAGGCCTAAGATTTCTCCTTTTAGGAATAGGCCATTAGTTACTGAAACCAGTCAGTTCAGATTCCCGAAACCAGGAAGTGTAAAAGTACAGAGTCACAAGACAGTCACGAGGTAATGCCTGCCGGACTATGGAATGTCCTCTCCCTGGTTTCCAGGGTAACTGACCACAGAAATGCCCCCACCTGAGGGCAGCCAATGAAAAATGGTGGCAGGCAAACACTCCCTTAGAAATAATTTCTAGAAGTTCCTAGAAGAGAGCCAATCAGAATTGTACCTATACTAGCACCCCTAAATGATGTAACCTTGTGATTTTTCCCTTTAAAAGCTGAGCTTGCAGATAGGTGGGCACTTCCTTCAGCCTCCACTGCGTTGGATGTATTGGACGAAGTCCCTGCCTAGGCTTGTATTGCTTTTGGATATCCAGAATTAAACCTTGCTTTTGCATTCCAGCATGCTTGTTTTTGGTGGTCTCTCTGGGGGTCACGATCTGGGCACAACAGAAGGTAGGACAATTAGGCATTTACAAAAAGCTATAGCATATGAAAAAGTCATTAGGGAGAGAGTTTTGGGTGTGAAAGCCCAGGATCAAATGACCAGAGAGGAATGCTTAGGGCGTACCTGAAGACAAGCTGGCTATTATGCTCTCTGTATTTACTCAGTTGTGGTGAATCAGTGCCCTCCAGGTCTTTCCTTTTTTTGACATCTACATGTAGCTGTCAGTGACAAGTTCCTGCTGGCCCCACTTTGTCATCCTCATTTGGGCCTTCAAACTCCTCAGTCCCCACCTTGTCAATCCCTGTAACCTACATTTCTGTTAAGAATAAGGGTGTTCTAAGGAGACCCTTACCTCTCCCTTTGGCTTACAACTAGTGAAACAGTAGACCACATGAAATTCTAATTATACTGGGCATCTCATTGTGAGAAAAGACTTGAATCCTCCAGATAGGAATATGGGAGGATTTCATTGATGGGAAAAATTCATTATATGGCTTCATTAGATTATTTAATTTTGCATAACATTTGCCTTCTATCTAATCCTTTTAAGACCCCAAGGATGGGTTAGTTACCCTGTATTTTCTTTTATTGTTCCAAATTAGTCAATTTGAATAAATATCATGTTTTAATTTTTCATTAATAATTTGCTTTTTTCCCTTTCTCTTTTCTGTTTTCTTTTTTTAATAATTTATTTAAGTTAATCTTATGTGCATTGGTGTGAAATTGTCAGATCCCCTCGAATTGGAGTTACAGACAGTTGTGAGCTGCCATGTGGGTTCTGGGAATTAAACTCAAGTCCTCTGGATGAGTAGTCAATGCTCTTAAATTCTGAGCCATCTCTCCAGCCTGCTTTTCTGTTTTCTATTTTGTAAAGAATAGTATTACTATAATTCTTTGGAAGGCCTGATACTCACACTAGAGACTAGGCTATCCTAGGACATCAGAGAGATCTGTTCACCTTGCTTCCAGAGTGCCTGCATTATAGGTGAGCATGTAACTCACTGGATAACTTGTGTCATTTAATTGGCTTACTGAGGATGAAGGGCTGAGGCTTCCAAGTTAGAGTAGCCAGGGTATAGGTTCTTGTCCTATCTCCAGTAACAGAAAAATGTTCACATCAAATGTAGCTTTCCTGCCTTAATGTCTGCTGTTTTCCAACTATGAGAAATTTATTTTTCTTTATTATTGAGACTGTTATAACTCAACAATGACCTAGAAGAGTTCTTTCCTTATTCTGCAGACAGTGAAACCAAGGCTCACAGAGATAAGTAGTTTTTGATTATAGTTAAGTATAATTGTTCATGTAAATCATCCCATCATTCTAATGCCTCACTAAATGCATTTAAAGCAACCTAAGCTTGACATGGTGCCTCAGGCCTGTAATCATGGTACTTAGAATGTGGAGGTCAAAATTTCAGGTTTTCAAAGTCATCCAAAATGAGAATGGTCAATGGGGTATGGTGGGAGGACCACCAAACAAATAGAAACTGTGATTGGCTCAGAACAGTGTCTATAATCTTCCTGCCAGCTCCAAAAATTCAGCATCATGGTACCAGCAATTGTTAGTGGAGGTTCTTACCACCTCAAATTTACTATTCTTGATAATGTTTTCTAGTCTTAATAATGTTTCCTGTCCATGGCACCTAGATCACTTGAAGATCAGACTCCTGTTCCTCAGTAAATAGTGAAATTCTCCTGCAGGTGGAAGAATTAGCCTCAGGCAGGGATTAGCTCCCTAATTATATATCCAACATAAAGTGTTCAGATCTGAATATATAAACACAACCAACAGAAATAGATTCAGCAGGTTTTATTCATATATTTGTGCATACTTATTGTCAAATGCTTAACAAGGAAGAAATTGGAAGGGAAGAATTTGGGAAGGGATGGAGAGAGGACAAGGAAGGGGGAAATTGATTTTATACATATTTATTAAAATGTATGAAAATAAATTTTAAAAAGAATTATCTAGAGAGATAGCTTTAAAGTTAAAAGCAGCACCAGCTTGTTACATAGGACACAGGTTTCCTTATACCTAACCATCTCCTGTAATTCTCTCCTGGCCTCTGCAAGTACTCTGTACAAACACCTGGAGGCAAACACCGATATACACAAAATAAAATAAAGCTTAAAAATGGAAATATCTGCAATGATGTCACAGCCCTTAGACAGACAGCATGCAGGGCTAGTTAAAATGATGTCCTTCCTGTTGTGCCCAGGTCGCAAGAACACCAATCAAGACCACCACAGAGCCATTATCCAATGAAAGCACACAGAGTTTTTATTAACAAAACAAGCAAGCTTAGTCCATGCCCAACATCTGACACAGTGAGCCTGAGCACTCACTTTAAGGGGTTTATATAAGAAATGTTTACTTGCACCTGGGGATTGGACAATGGGGCTAGGGGTGAGGTAGTTTTGAAGTTACTGGCTGAACTATAAGCATGAGGTTACTGATGGCTAACAGGATTCAGGGTATCTACAGAGACATAAATGTTTACTACATATATCCTGCTTTTGTTGAACCCAAGATATACACATTCAGATTAAATGTTCCAGTCCTAATCTCCCCTGAGTTCAACTTCTGGTCAATTGAGCCCAATACTCGCTATATCTTGTTTTGCCAAGTCCAGGATTTATTGTACCAGCCTAAAAAGTTCAACCTCTGGTCACTTCTGAAACTACTGGTGAGCAAATATCTTTGGAGGAGGGGGAGTGGTAACATCTCTTAAGATGGGTACTGATTTTTCCCTTTTTCTTCCAATCCTGCATGCTTGTAAGACATGAAAACAACTTTCTACATACATGGAGAGATTCATTCTACCAGTCCTGATCATGTAGAGAAGCTTGAATAATACAGTTGTGTTTTTTTTTCACCTGTCTATGTGCTGACTAACAATGGTGCTCATAAATGCATTCTTCCTGGCTCTATTACTCTATAAGTATTCAACTTTCCATGAAGACTACTCTTTATTATTATTTACTTTGCCAAAACTTTGCTCTGAATTTCAAAAATATAACTCCTTAAACAATGGAACCATCATCCAGCTTTCTGATGAAAGAAAGACATTATCTTGCTTCAGATCTAGTTTCTGCTTTTCTGTGCTGTTTGTCTGCAGTCCCTGTGACAACCAGGTAAAAAGTAACTTCAGTTTACCTGATGTTAGTATTAAGTCAAACAACAAACACTCTATTTGTGTGTCTTTAAATATCTCTTTAGTTGTTAATATTTTGGGCACCATTCTACCTGTATGGCAGCAGATCACTCCACCCCATATAGTATAGTGGGCTGGACAAGCTACCTAGCCACATTATGTTCAGGAGGAAGAAGAGGAAGTGCCTGTGGAGAGATGCAAGAGAGCAGGGTCTGCTTTGCAGCCTGGGGGAAATGCTATTGAAATGCATATTTCTGCTGATCTAGAAAAAGTCTTTGTCTGGGGTGGAAGGGAGGGACAGGAACCATTGTGCTCTCTTTTTAAGCACTTTGTAACCCTACAGGATGTGCACTTGTCACTTATGCCTCACTAGCCAATCAGGTCCTCCAGGTAACCTGCCAGTCAAAAGTGGTGCAGGGTTCTTCCTGCTCCCATAGGTTTCAGACTTGGCTTTCAAGAGGAGCTGGTGCTATTTGTGTTGTGTGCTGTGCTGTGAGCCCTGTTGCAGGGAGTTGAGCAGAGAGCATGGCTGACCTAGCAAACCATGACATGGTGAGTGAGTTGCTCCTGTCTCCAAATAGGTTGAAGCAGATGGTAAAATGTAGAATTCACTGTGATCTGTCCTCCCAGGATCTGGGTGGGAACCTGCCTGTAGAATCTCAGTCCTCTGAGATCCCACATGGTAGTTGATGGGATCAACTACCCAGGGGCAGGCCTCTGAATCACTGCTCTATGGGCAGTATCTGCTCACAGACCTGGAAGTAGGGAGCTGTGCATAAAAACATCTTTGAAGCTGGGCTGTGGTGGTGCATGAGTAGGGCGGTGGTGACACAAGCCTTTAAGCCAGCACTTGGGGGGCAGAGCCTGGTGAATCTCTGTGAGTTTGATGCTAGCCTGGTCTACACAGTGAGATTCAGGACAGGCACCAAAACTACACAGTGAAACCGTGTTTCAAAAAACAAAAAAAGCTGGGTGGTGGTGGTGCACGCCTTTAATCACAGCATTCTTGAGGCAGAGGCAAGCGGATCTCTGTGAGTTCAAGGCCAGCCTGGGCTGCCACGTGAGTTTCAGGAAAGGTGCAAAGCTACACAGAGAAACCCTGTCTTGAAAAAGCAAAAAAAAAAAAAAAAATCTTTGAATTTCAACATGCTTTCAGTGAACCCATGGAAAGCAGGATGCCAAACTTAGAAAATACCTTCTATTAACATATAGAGGTTTAGTGTTTTGCATTTAATTTTTAAGTGTAAGTTACACTTAGAGTTAATTTTATGGGGGGTTGTAAAAGGCATCCCATGCATTGGGTAGCACTCCCCACTAAGGTGTGATGTAGATGAATAGAATTGGTGATTTAAAGGATTTACTAATGATTAGGAGATAGGAATTCTCACAAAATAGAATTTAGAGGAGGGAGGACTGCCTCTAATGCACCCCAACAATAAGTGCATGCTACCCAGGCTGGTTAGAAATTAGAAGGGTAAAATATACTTATGTTCATCAAGATTGTCCAGGCATTTGGCTCCAAAACATCACAAAGGAGCCACTACAGATATATAACAAGCCACTAGGCCCAAACATATCAAAGAAGTAAATTTTAACAAGCTGCTTATTGAGACATTATAGGGTCAAAACCAACCTTAAGGGCTGGAGTCCCACAATGTTCCAGTTTCCTTGGAAAAAGCATAGTTCTGCCAGATGGCCAAAATGACACCAGGTGACATTTACTTGAAAAGAAAAATACTATTGTTTTAAGGACTGGCCTGATCAAGCAAGGCTTTCTTTTAGGCCCTCCATTAAGAGGGGTTATATTCTTGGGAGAGCTAGTAATAATATGGGGCCTAGGCCTTGGGAGCTTATCCTAAGGGCCTGATGTACTGACAATAAAACAGAGCTCCTTCCCTAAGATCAGGAATACGTTTTGGGGAACTGTTAATGTTCTGGAACCAGACCTTTTATGGTGGAGTGGCTTCAGATCCCACATGGAAAAAAAAAGAAAATAAAAGAAAAAAAATTAATTATCTGAGTTACTTCTGGTTAGAGAATTTAATCGCACCAACAGAGAAGAATGTTGGAATAAAAAAAAAAGGAACCTAAAATGTGATTTTTCTGACTCCAAAGGAGTTGAATTTGTTAGGCATCTCCTTCCTATCTTTAATAGAATTATTTTATTGTTTTGTTTTCTAGCCCAGGGAGGCCCATGATTCCTGACATCTTTCCTCCCAGATTCTGAATGCTGGGGTTATATATCATGTGATTCAATTAAGAATAAATGGTTAGTGTTAAATGAAATGGTCTGAGTTTACTGTTTCTTGTAGGATTAGAAAGGAAAGTGTTTCAGCCAATAGAGCTACATAAGAGAGTCCACGGAGACTGAGGACATTTTTTCACATCCATTGTGCCATTCACGCAATGAGGGAATGATATGGGGGATTTAAAAACAAATACTCGACAAGATTAGGATAATGGTAACCAAGTTTTCCTGCTTGTCAGGAATGCAAGAAGAGCTTACTCCAGCTTGCTCAACACCATCTGAGTTACTGTGACTCATACCAGTTAGAAGATGGATCCTAGAAAATGGAATTTTAAATAAGAATTATTTAATGTTGGTATTTGTAATTTGAAGCCCCGGAGTTTCAGAGAAGTAGGAACTCTCAAATTAGCATCATGTGGAATCTTCACAGTAGAGTGATTATTTGCTAGTTCATGTAATATATATATTAAAGTTTAAGGACTTCCCTATCACCTGCCTATACTAATGGATGGTATCATAATTTGTATATCTAGAGTTGCAAACTTTGTCCTCCAACAAAGGTATCTATCTAATGTTTAGCACTAGAGAAGTTTCAAACTGGTGTTAACAGCTTTATAGACCAGCGGATATAAGGAAATTGGGTAATTGTAGCCACCGTTGCTTTAGATAAAATAGTATTAATCACTAAAATCTCCCCAATCATGAAATTCACCTAAGATGGTTCAGTAGTAAACCTGAGTTAGTTCTTGTTTGTTCAAAAAGCAATCACACAAGACAGTATATTTGCACTGACTTTAGGTGCCAGCAATTATTTTATAAGGTTTGTTTATATGTGTTAGTGAGATGTTGAGATGACTCATCAAGTCAAAACACATTGCTGTACAAGTGCAATAAGCTTGTTCCTGGGAACTCATGATAGAGAGAAACAAGTCCTCAAACTTGTTCATTGGCCACAATATATGTGCTCTAGCATGTATGTGCACTACACATCAAACATATATCCACATCACAAACCTCTCTCCTTCTTTTTTAAATTTTTAAAATTTTTTTTTACTTATTTTATTTTATTTTTTTTTAAATTACACTCATAATCTTCATTAATTACACTCATGATATTAGTCATATTTGTGGTACTCATAGATTACATTCTCAGTATTCATTTATATATATATATATATATATATATATATATATATATATATATATATATATATATATATAAATTTTAAATGCCGAATGTCATTTATTGAAGGAGGGAGGAGGTCTTAAATACAGGCTTACAGCACAATGGGAGAAGCCCGGACGGCAGAAGTTTGCTACTGATATTTTACAATCTTGCATCTAAGCTGTTAATGCCCATTATTCAGGATACACAGACAAGAAATTTCCCTTAAGCATCCAGGAGGGTGGAACCTGGCAGGGAATTAGCATAGAGAGGATATCAAGGTCAAGGTCCACAACCAAGGCAACAGGTGCCCAAAACGGGGGCCAGATCCCTACAGTTCCCCCTTTTATTAAAAAATGAGCTTCTGACTTGTGTTGCGTCTGACATCAGCAGGTCACCTTACCTGTCATGGAGATACCTGCCCAGGCCACACAGGTGCTCTGTCTTAGGTTGGTGAGTGCCCCCCAGGCATTACCCATCTCTGAATACTCATTATCATACAAGCTCAATCATCTGTGAGCTGCAGAGTTAACTGCTGCCAAAGATCTCAAAATGGCACTGGGCTTGCAATCTGTGTGTTCGACACAGAAAAGACTAACAGAGGTCCTATCTCACCCATAGCCAGTAGGTTAAAGGCAACTGAGCCATTCCCTTCCTTAACGAGCCATCCTGTATGTTGGAGTCCTTGTAAGATAGTATCCCCAAAGCAACTGGAACTTGAGTTTATACATTTATAATTTTCAAAGCCAATCAAGATGTATATAACTACTGAATTAAATATATTATGCCCAATAGAATGGAAGATTAACTAACTGTGGTAGCTACTTTTGTTGCCAGGGTCTCCACTGTGCTAGCTGTAGTAAGCAATTATGAAATGGTAATCCCAGAAACAGTAGCAGCGGTGGCTGCCATTGGTATAACAGCAACAGCAGGAGCAGCAATGTCAAATTCTCTTCTGGAGTGTGTGGACATCCACTGGCATGGATACAACTCGAGTAACACGAACCGCCAAGGCCCATTTTTTTTTGATCCCAGCATGACTTTAGCTGGCAGCTCTTCTGGAGAATCCAATCTTATGGCTAGAGTTCCTAGGCTTACATTAATGCTTGCCAAAGCTGGCGATATTGGGCTCTCATTCTCCATTGGCATCAGAAGGGTAGATTTTTTTCATGAAGGCACATTAGGTCTCTGTCCTGTTGGGCTTCGGCAGCTGTCACAGGGCACGTTCAGTGCTCAGGAATTCAGAGAAACCTCATTGTCCTGAGGAAAGACATAAACAGAACCCCGGGGCCACACCAACATTAGATCGGGTCTCCTCCACGTGTTAGTAGAAAGATCCTTCCATCACTCCATAGGGTGATTTGCAACAGGGGCCCTCCAGTGCTTATCTGCATCGGATACTCCAGCAGAATCCACCAATAAATTCTAGCAGAATCCACCGATAAAAATTTAAAATATATAAAACAAGGGAAAGATTAGAATGTGGAGAAGAGTGATGAGTCCCTAGTTCTCCCTTTTTTTACTTTAGTAAAATGTTTATTTGTTTGTTTAATATTTCAAATTTTTCTTTTATTTTTATTTATTTTTTATTGTTTAAGATTTATTTATTTATTTATTTTTCTATTATCAGCATGATACAGTATGTATTCTTTTTTTTTTTTTTTCGAGACAGGGTTTCTCTGTGTAGCTTTGCGCCTCTCCTGGAACTCACTTGGTAGCCCAGGCTGGCCTCGAACTCACAGAGATCCTCCTGGCTCTGCCTCCCAAGTGCTGGGATTAAAGGCGTGCGCCACCACCGCCCGGCCAGTATGTATTCTTATCTTAATAGTGAGCTATTTCCTTGAGGATTGCTCAGGAATTGAGTAAAACCGAAGTTTATTATAAGCCACAGTCGTCCTAGGGATCTCTATGCTATATATATAGCCTCCATGATTCTGTGGGTTATAGTCTGATTGTTCTTTATTTTATATCTAGAATCCACTTATGAGTGAGTATACACCATGTTTGTCTTTCTGGGTTTGGGTTACCACACTCAGGATGATTTTTTCTAGTTCCATCCATTTGCATGCAAATTTCATGCTTTCATTGTTTTTCTCTGCTGAGTAGTACTCCATTGTGTATATGTACCACATTTTCTTAATCCATTGGTGATTCAGTTGAGCATTACTCAGTTTCCATGAGATTGTAGGTTTTCTGTAGTTTTTCTTGTTGTTGAAATCTAACTTTAAACCCTGGTGGTCTGATAGAACACAGGAGGTTATTCCAATTGTTTTGTATCTGTTGAGGTTTGCTTTGGGGCCAAGTATGTGGTCAATTTTACAGAAGGTTCCATGGGGTGCTGAGAAGGTATATTCTTTTTTGTTAGGATGGAATGTTCTGTAGATATCAATTAAGTCCATTTGAGTCATAACATCAGTTAAGTCCTTTATTTCTCTGTTAAGTTTCGATTTGGGAGACCTGTCTAGTGGTGAAAATGGGGTGTTGAAGTCTCCCACTATTAACGTGTGGGGTTTTACATATGTGTGTGCCCTTGTGTTTGGTGCATAAATGTTCAGAATTGAAACTTCATCTTGATGGATCATTCCTGTGATGTGTATGTAACGCCCTTGATCTCTTTTGATTGATTTTAGTTTGAAGTCTATTTTGCTGGATATCAGGATGGCTTCACCTGCTTGTTTCTTAAGACCATTTGATTGGAAAGTCTTTTCCCAGCCTTTTATTCTTAGGTAGTGTCTATCTTTGAATTTGAGGTGTGTTTCTTGTATGCAGCAGAAAGATGGGTCCTGCTTTCGTGTCCATTCTGTTAGCCTGTGTTTTTTTATAGGTGAATTAAGTCCTAATATTAAGGGATATTAATGACCAGTGATTGTTCATTCCTGTTATTTTTGGTGGTAGTGTGTGTGTATTCCTCTTCTTTGGGGTTTAGTGCTGTGGCTTTATCTATTGCCTGTGTTTTCGAGAGTGTATCTGACTTCCTTGGGTTGGAATTTCCCTTCTAGTGTTTTTTTGTAGGGCTGGGTTTGTGGATAAGTATTGTTTAAATCTGGCTTTGTCTTGGAATGTCTTGTTCACTCCGTCAATGATGATTGAAAGTTTTGCTGGGTATATTAGTCTAGGCTGGCATCCATGGTCTCTTAGTGTCTGCATTTCATCTGTCCAAAACCTTCTGGCTTTCAAAGTCTCCATTGAGAAATCGGGTGTTATTCTGATGGGTTTGCCTTTATAAGTCACTTGGCCTTTTTCCTTTGCTGCTCTTAATATTCTTTCTTTATTCTGTACATTTAGTTGTTTAATTATTATGTGGTGAGGGGACTTTTTTGGGGGTCTAGTCTGTTTGGTGTTCTATAGGCTTCTTGTATCTTCATAGGCATTTCTTTCTTTAAGTTGGGAAAGTTTTCTTCTATCATCTTGTTGAATATATTTTCTGTGCCTTTGAGTTGGTATTCTTCTCCTTTCTCTATGCTTATTATTCATAGGTTTAGTCTTTTCATGGTGTCCCAAATTTCTTGAACATTTTGGGTCATGATTCTGTTGGCTTTAGTGTTTTCTTTGACTGATGAATCTATTTCTGCTTTCGTATCTTCAAAGCCAGAGATCCTCTCTTCCATCTCTTGCATTCTGTTGGTTATACTTGGATCTGATGTTCCCGTTCGTTTACTCAGATTTTCTATTTCCAGCATTCCCTCTGTTTGTGTCTTCTCCATTTTTTCTATTTCCCTTTTCAGGTCTTGTACTATTTTCTTCATCTGTTTCATTGCTTTTTCATGATTTTCTTTCAGGGCTTTATTTTTTTTCTTCCAGGGCTTTATTGTTTTCTTCTGCTTTATTTGTCCTTTCCTCTAATTTTTTTTTAGTGTTCTTCCCATTTTTTGTCTTTTCCTCTATATAAGCCTCTACCTTCTTCATGATGTTATTCATTAGGCTGTTTTATTCTGCTTCTTCCAACTTTTGATGTTCAAGTCTAGATGTTGGAGGAGGGCTAGGTTCTGGTGATGCTGTATTGCTCTTCATGTTGTTGTATGTACTTCTGCCTTGATGTCTGCCCATCTCCTTGTGGTTTGTTCTTGGTCTTTTCTGCGCACTTGGTCCAGACAGAGCTGACAGATCCAGGAAGTCTCCCTTGTCCAGATGGGAAGTCTGGGGCTGGATGGGAGCTCTTGTCCAGACAGAAAGTCTGGGGCAGGATGGGAGCTCTTATTCCAAAGGGAAGTTCAGGGCAAGATGGGAGCTGGGGGCCGATCTCTAAGTCTCAGGAAGTGGCTGGGGTCTTGGGAGGGTGGGTGTGGGGGCAGGGCATGGAGATTGCAGGGTTTGGTGGGGGTCTTGGAGAAGGGGAGCCTTCCAGGTGAGGGTGGGGGTAGAAGGATACTGCTCAATGGCCAGAACTTGGGGACAAGTTAGGCAGGTCTTCCCTGGTGTGGCTGGTGCCCAGGGATGGGATCTAGGCTGAGCCCAGGCACTCATCTCTTGTCCAGAAGGGAAGTCCGGGGCAAGATGGGAGCTGGCGGCCGGTCTCTAAATCTCAAGGAATGGCTCGGGTCTTGGGTGCGTGGGCATGTCGGCAGGGCGTGGAGATTGCAGGGTCTGGTGGGGGTCTTGCAGAAGGGGAGCCTTTCCAGGTGAGGTAGAAAGAATCCTGCCTGATGGCCTGAACCGGGGGCCAAGTTGGGTAAGTCTTCTCGGAGTAGCTGGTGCCCAGGGATGGGATCTAGGTGAGCCCAGCTCAAACATATTTTGAATTTAAAATTTGGCAGAGGGTATCACTCTTTTTCTCAGGATGACATGCATTCATGCCATTCTGTGTGAGCCTTCTGAATCACTGAATTGCAGGTACATGACCTGTTTCCTTTCTGTTTTGTTTTTTGTTTTTTTGTTTTTCTTTGAATTTTTAAATTAGTATGAATAATTTCCTGTATGAATGGATATCCACCACATAGGGATCTGGTCCCCTCAGTGTTTAAAATACGGTCTCATAAACCATGAACTTTGAATAATGGATAGATGTGATCCCACATGTTAGTACTGGCAATTGAGTCCACCTATATGCAAGACAAGCAGTAGCTCTTTACTACTGTGTCATCTCTTCTACCCTGTGTTGATTATTTATGATCAGCATTGACACTGCTAATATTTTTATCTGTCCATTTATAACTGTTACAACATGTCATGCCTTTTAGTAAAATCTGATTGATGTTACAGTTTAAATTGTGGCACTTCAGGTTACTAGTAGGTGAATATAGAACTGGAGTGAATGCTTATCACTTTGTAGTAAATTTATTAAAAACCTATGAGTTCTTTCTATCTTTTTTGTTTGTTAGATTTTAGCATGGGAGACAGGGTTTTAGTATGTTCTCCTGGACCTGATTGCATACACTAGGCTGGCATTCACTTCAGAGTCACCAGCCTTTTCATTCTGAGTGCTGAGGTTAAAGATGTGAGCCAAAGCTGGGCGGTGGTGGCGCACGCCTTTAATCCCAGCACTCGGGAGGCAGAGGCAGGCGGATCTCTGTGAGTTCGAGGCCAGCCTGGTCTCCAAAGCGAGTTCCAGGAAAGGCGCAAAGCTACACAGAGAAACCCTGTCTCGAAAAACCAAAAAAAAAAAAAAAAGATGTGAGCCAATACACCTAGCTTGTCCATCTTATTTTTCTTTTTTAGCTAGTATTTGTTCATACAACTTCTCTCATGTGTGTTCAGTACTGTTGATCTGTTTCGGTGTTTCACTGTTTGTTATTATGCATTTCCTTAGCAAGATGATAGCCCATTCAAGGGGTACTGAAATGACAGAGGTGACCCTTCTATTCACTATACTTCTAAAGTAACATGATGATTACATTATGTTTATGTCTTAAAATGGCTGGTGGGAAGCACCAGAATTATATTAATATACAGTCAAATAAGTATACATTTACAATGTTGTCACTGTCATACTTTCTGTTTTACACATGCATGGGATATTTTAGAATGCAGTGACTTATGATAATGTGCATATTGGCTTTACTTGGGAAAAGTGGACTTTGCTGGATCCTTCCCAGAAGAATCTCTACAAAGATGTGATGCTGGAAACCTACAGGAACTTCACTATTATAGGTAACACTGAAATTTCCTTCGTGATTTAAAATAAAGGTGCAAATGTTCCTTGGATATTAATGATCTTCTGTAATTTGAGTGTAAAAAGAAGATAAAGAAAAGTAAATCAGTCATGATTCTAACGTTCATTGAAGATACTGACTTAAATTTTGCAGTTTTTAATGATATGTTATACCTTTGTTGGTATTATGTTTTATGATACAGTTGGAAAGACCATAATATTGAAGAACTTTGTCAAAGTTCCAGAAGACATGAAAGGTAATTTTTATGTGCAATCTGATACAAAGGTGCTTCTGAAGAGATTGTAATGTGTCCTGGAAGGTTTTTTTTTTTTGTTTGATTTAGTTTTGTGTGTTTGTTTGTATGTTTGTTTTGTTTTGTTTTTCGAGACAGGGTCTCTCTGTGTAGCTTTGACCCCTTTTTGGAACTCGCTTTGTAGATGAGGCTAGCTTCAAACTCACAGAGATCTGCGTGCCTCTGTGTCTCAGGTCCTGGGATTAAAGGCGTGCACTACCACCACTGGGCATGACGTGGAAGTTTTAAACAATAGCATCAGTGTAAATAAGTACCACTTAAAGTACATTGATGATCATTAAATTTTCAAACACCATAAACCTCAATTTTAGGTAGATGAAATGCATTTTCAAGGAATTCTTTTATTAAAGAAGACAGGAAAACAATGCCTCAAGACATGTGACCTTTTGAATCATAGCACCATAAAGGAGATGCTATATCACTGCCAATCCATTTATTTCATCCTACTCATATTATGAAAGTTATACACAGTGAAGAGCTGATAAGTATATCTCAAAAACATTCTAGTAAGCAAAGAGTCCATACTAAAACCAGTATTTCTCTTATAATTGTTGTGTCTGTGTTGTTTAGTTAAAGGGGGAGTTATTGTCAAGAGTCAGGGGAAATTGACATGGAGAAAACTTAATCCCTATACCGCCAGTCTATGAGGACAGAAAGTCAAATTGAATTCAATGTGGAAATCTTATATTTGTTATTCTTCCTTTACTATGTATATATCATATGTCACTATGGATACAAGCCATATGAGCATAGGGATATAGAAACACATAACATACCTCTCTCTCAGAGCATTTAGAAAATAAGTAGAAGTCCCAAAATGAATATAATTGTTAAAATTGATTCAAGTACACAAGTATTGGTTTTCTAGCTTCCTTGTTAATACATCAATGAAGTCACACTACAGAAAAGTTTTGAGTTTTAGAACTGTGCAAATATTACATGTGTGTAAACACAGTGATAAAACCTAAAGAACAGATTCCTCTTTAGTGTGGGAACAAACTGTAAAATTAATTCTTAAAGATGTAAAGAGTCAACAGCATATTGACTATGGTAAAATTTTAATGTACCAATTATCCTTGTAGGCATGAAAGAAGCCAAACTGGAGAGAAACTTTCTGTATATACTCAATATGGTAAAGACTCTGCATATGATAGTCAGCATCAAAAGCATAAAAGATCACATCCTGGAGAGAAACCCTATCAATGTAATCAGTGTGGTAAAGCCTATGCTCATCACAATACACTTCAAATTCATAAAAGAACACATACTGGAGAAAAACCCTGTGGTTGTAATCAGTGTTGTGAAGCCTTTGCTTATCATGATGCTCTTCAATTACATAAAAGAACACATACTGTAGAGAAACCCTATGAATGAAATGAATGTGGTAAAGCCTTTCGTTATCACAGTGTTCTTCAAGTTCATAAAAGAACACATACTGGAGAGAAACCCTATGAATGTAATGAATGTGGTAAAGCCTTTAGTTATTACAGTCATCTTCAAGTACATTAAACAACACATACTGGAAAGAAACCCTATGAATGCAATGAATGTGGTAAAGCCTTTTGTTATCATAGTGTTCTACAGTTACATATAAGAACACATACTGGAGAGAAACCCTATGAATGCAGTGAAAATGGTAAAGCCTTTTGTCATCCCAATGCCTTTCAAGTACATAAAAGAACACATACTGGAGAGAAACCATATGAATGTAATCAATGTGGTAAAACTTTTGATTATCACAGTAATCTTCAAGTTCATAAAAGAACACATACTGGAGAGAAACCCTTTGCATGTAATCAATGTGGTAAAGCCTTTGCACAACATAGTGCTCTTCAATTGCATAAAAGAACACATACTGGAGAGAAACCCTATGAATGTAATGAATGTGGTAAAGCCTTTTGTTTTCACAGTAATCTTCAAGTTCATAAAAGAACACATACTGGAGAGAAATCCTTTGAATGTAATCAATGTGGTAAAGCCTTTGCACAACAGGGTGCTCTTCAAGTGCATAAACGAACACATACTGGAGAGAAACCCTATGAAAGTAATCAGTGTTGTAGAACCTTTGCAAATTACAGTAGTCTTCAATGGCATTAAAGAACACACACTGGCAAGAAACCCTATGAATGTAATGAATGTGGTAAAGAATTTGTTTGTCACAGTGCTTTTCAAATGCATAAAAGAATATATACTGGAAAGAAAGCCTATGAATGTAATCATTGCGGTAAAGCCTTGGTATGTCACATTGCTCTTCAAAGACATAAAATAACACATGCTGGAGAGAAACCATATGAATGTATTTAGTGTGGTAAAGCCTTTGCACAACACAGTTTTTTTCGAGACAGGGTTTCTCTGTGTAGCTTTGCGCCTTTCCTGGAACTCACTTGGTAGCCCAGGCTGGCCTCGAACTCACAGAGATCCACCTGGCTCTGCCTCCCGAGTGCTGGGATTAAAGGCGTGCGCCGCCGCCGCCGCCGCCGCCACCGCCGCCGCCACCACCACCACCACCCGGCCACAGTTATCTTCAAGTACATAAAAGAACACGTACTGCGGAGAAAACTTATGAATGTAAATAGTGTGGCAGAGCCTTTGCATATCATAGTAATCTTCAAGTACATAAAAGAAGTCATACTGGAGAAAAACCCTACGAATGTAAACAATGTGGAAAAGCCTTTGTACAACAGAGCATACTCTTCAAGTACATAAAAGAACACATACTAGAAAGAAATCCTATGAATGTTATTAATGTCTAAAAGCCTAGTCACAATACATGGTAACCTTATAACTGTATAATGTCTAGTGTGTAATTGGTCTCTTAATGCCTTTGAATATAGCAGTAGACTTAGGGCATCTAGAATATCTTATAGTAAAATGAATCTAAATATATATGAATTGGTATGATCTTTAGCCAACATAAGGTTTGAGGTTGGATGTAGCTTGTTCTGTTCCTCTGATCTTTCAGTGTTCACTCCAAGTACTGGCTCCGGGTTTGTTTTATTAATAAGACCTTTTGAAATTTGTCTATATCTGGTGCCCAACTTATCATGTACAAATTCATGTAAAAGCTACTTTCCTGTGGTCTTGCAGGCACCAGCGAAAGCCTGAGTTGCATGGGGCTGGTTGTGGTGGTGCATGCTGGTAGGATTTGCTGACAGATGCAGAAGCAGGAAGATCTAAAGTTCAAGGCCAGTGAGGGAGGCTTGTTGAGGAGAAGCTGTGGTTGGGCCAGGCTACAAAAGGTATTGGTGGGACCATGGAGGTTTTGGCTTCTGCTTCAAGTTGCCAGCTGCTTCTCATCATGTTTTTGGTGATGGAAACACTGCTACTGGAGACAAAGAGTTTACTGCTGCTTGTTCAGAGAACAAGTGGCATGACCATCTTGTAACAAGAAAGCATTAACAATGGTCAGTTTGGAGAAGTTTGGCGAGGCAAGTCGAGGGAAGAAATTGCCGTGAAGATATTCTCTTCTAAGTAAGAACATTTGTGGTTCCAAGAGACAGACATTTATCAGACTGTGATGGCTCCAAACCACAGATGAGGCAAAAAAAATTCTGCAGGGAACCAGGACATGCCTAACAGCAACTTTCAAATTTTCAAAAGGATGACAGAATCCCACAATGATGATTCCACATGGAATATGATAAACCAATAATTTGATTAACACCACCGAAGGATATGCTTTGGACTACAAACTGCTCAAGACAATTTTGAGATGGCTGGCTGAGATTATTCAGCTGCACAGACTTCCTGAATTTCCATTATGCAGAGACTGGATAAGTCATACAGGACTTGACTATAAACCCAAAATTTTCCTTTCAAAAATCTATAAAGATCTCTTCACCACTAGACAGCAGAAAGTAATTTGAAGAATACAACAACCACATTCCCAAGAGGTGGAGTAGTTGGTAATTTGTCAAATTTTAATGGGCTTGAGATTATTAATGTAATTCTTGACTGTGTATATTGAATATACTTATTGTACTTATTGTATATGCTTTATCATATTAGTTTTAACTCTTTTATATTAGACACATTAGGGAAAATGTGATAATATTTTATCTATGTACATTAATAAAACTTATCAGGCATTAGAGAACAGATCAGCCACTAGATTAGATAAAGAGGCCTGACAGTAGTGGAACAAACCTTTAATGCCAGCACTTGAGATCTCATGTCTTGCTTGAGAAAGACACATGCCTTTAATCGTAGGAAGTGATGGGAGAAAGCAACAAAGTATATGAGACATTCAGACCAGAAACTAGAGGCTTTTTAAGCTTTTAGGCTTTCAAGCAGCAGTTCAGCTGAGATCCATTCAGGTGAGAACTCAGAGGCTTCCAGTTTGAGTAAACAAGATCAGCTGAGAAGTTAGCCAGGTGAGGTTAGCTGTGGCTTGTTCTGTTTTTCTGATCTTTCAGCATTAACCCCAATACCTGGCTCCAGGTTTGATTTTATTAATAGGACCTTTAGAAATTTGTCTACAGAGGTTTTTTTTACTTTATATAAAAATTTGACACATGTCAATAATCTGTTAAAGAATTATGATGTCCTTTTATTTTGTTTATACCTGGAAACGTATATGGGCAAGAGGTCTATGAATTTAAATGATAAAGTAACCCTCTTAGATTTCATACTTCTATTCAATCACATGGGGTAATGAATGAATCCAGATATAAAATTTCATAGGTGTATATTATTGTCTTTTTTGTTGCTTTGATAACACATCATTCTAAATGAACTTAAAAAAGAGTTTATTTTGGCCCTTCATTCCAGAGCAATATATGGACCATTTGAAAGTGGCATGGAAACAAGTATCAGACATGGCAGCTAATGCAGGAGGCTAAGACTTTACATCCTTTACCTGGAGAATAAGCAGAAAGTGTAAATTGGAAGTGCTGTGCAGATGTAAATTGTCAGGCTAACCCCAGTGACATATTTCATCCAGTAGGGCAGCATTTCCTAAGTCTTCCCAAATAATATCACAGACGAGAATGATTGATTTCTCTGACTTCAAGAATACATGCTTTCTTTTTGTTACATGAATCACTTCATGATGGAGGAAAGCTCTATAACTTTTGAGATTCCTGAACACCTTTGTGACAGAAATTACATAGAAAAATATTTATGATGAAATTTAGTTTAAAGATTTGTTTTCATTTTAATTATGCAATGTCTGTGCGTCTTTGTGTGGGTATGTGTATGTGCACTCTGGTTTCCAAAAATGTTAGACCCTTGGAGCTTCTTGTAGCAGGAATTACTGGAGGAAGTCATCAAAACCCAGACCTTGGTCCAGAGAATGAACTTGTATTAGAGGCTTGGCCATGTCTCTCTATCCCTGTCAGCATTATAAAGCTTTTGTTTTATATCATCTTTATTAAGACTTTAGACATAACAGTTGTTTTCACTTTCAAGGAAAAAAAAACTTCTTTCAAGTCTTTTTCATTGTAGCCTTGAAATAAGTAAATTATTAATCAAGTTCACTAAAGACTGATGTGAAGACCACATTGTAGCTTCTATTTTGCCACATTTGAGGTAGATATTGAAGTGTGGGATACTTGTGACAAATCTAATTAATGAAGTTTATTTTGTGGACATATATTCCTTTTGTGGATTTTGTTCATCTTTTGTGCCTTCACTTAGTGAGAATTATTTATCTGCTGCAGTGTAGAGAATGGCATGGCTATCATCTAAGTGTTCCATTTTTGTTTAACTGTCACCTAGTATGTGATCATACTTTTCAAGTAAGGGCATCTGTGAAAGGGTGGTGGATTTTTGTTCCTGATTTTACTTTTCATATGTTTTAACAAATTCCCTAAAATATTTGTTATCCACACTGGCTTGAATATCAGTAATTTGTCATGAATACAATAGAATTGTGTGTTAATCTCCTGAGTACAAGTCAAAGGGTAGATGATGTGCTCCCAATGATTACTGTTTTCTCAAAATATTTTAAATGTTAATGTTGAAATACTTAATAGAGAATAAAAAATATTAAACATTTCATGTACATATACAAAGATACCTTTTCTTTAATCTGAAAGAGATGTAATAATTTAAGTTAATCAGTAATCAACTGTGTATTTTTTTTTTTTGGTTTTTTTCGAGACAGGGTTTCTCTGTGTAGCTTTGCGCTTTTCCTGGGACTCACTTGGTAGTCCAGGCTGGCCTTGAACTCACAGAGATCCACCTGGCTCTGCCTCCCAAGTGCTGGGATTAAAGGCATGCGCCACCACCGCCCGGCCTGTATATTTCACAATATAATTTGATATACTATATATATATAGATAGATATTGATATATAGGTACATATTATTTGTAGTTCCATGCCTCTTCATGTCCTCATCTGTTATCCATTTGGCACCTCATCTTGAAGTATTGTCTTCTAAAGGAATTATTCAGTGATGCCACAAAATGTAATAATAGTAAGATTTACTTTATAATTTTCTTGATGTGTTTGTCTGTGTGTGTGTGTGTGTGTGTGTGTGTGTGTGTGTGTGTGTGTGTGTATGTAATATAGGCCATGACACAAGTGTGGAGAATAGAAGACAATTCAACTTTATGGCATCTACATTTGTCTATCTTTATATGGTGATCCCAATGAGGTCACAGCCTTGTACAACACAGACATTTCTAACAAAGCTATCTCATTGATGCTCAGATAAGATTAGTTGTAAATCAGTAAAATATTGTTTGTTGTGTTGTAAACATGTTTTCCTTGAAATATAATGGAAAATAGGAGAAATTGAATAATAAATCCTATTTGTGAATGAAATTAGTTAATTCTGAGGACCAAACATTTGTTTATAGCACTTTCTCAGAACAACAAAGGAATGTCAGAGAATAATTTCTGTGAGTAAAGATGGTTGCTGCTAATCCTGATGTCCTGAGTTCAATCTCTAGGAAACCCATATGAATCATACAAAATTTTATCTTCTTTCTACACTTGTGGTGTGGCATATGCACACTCATATACCATCACATACATAAATAACTTAAAAACCCAAACAAGTGCCACTGAGGTCACTGACAACCAAAGATTTCCTGTTTTTACTACAGACATGTGACCAATAACAACATACATAAAATGTAAATAAACATTTATATCCTAGGATCCAAATCTCTAACAGCTCTGGTTAACATACTATTTATCTCTGGGTTTTTTAGAGGTAGTCCTGTTTTAGTTAAGTTGTTCTTTGTGTAAATTACTATTTCCTAAGCATTGGTAAATTCTTTATAACACCAATTATAATCTTCAAAGTTGCAGCTATTAAGTGGAGTGCTACCTAGTACATAAGATGCCATTTACAACTTCCTTAAATTAACTCCAAATGAATGTTACACCTACATGTCAAATACAAAATGCAGAACTTTGAATGTACTTGGAACTAGGCCTTTCCGAGTTTGGCTACCTGCATAAGCTTTGGGAGGTTTCTCTAAGAACCTGATGTATAAAGCAAAAACATCTCCACCTCCAATACTAGGAATAGGCTTTGAAGACCTGGTTAAAGAAAGGGTTTCTTCAGATCCTCAGAACCCCACACTTTCCACACAAGGGGCTGTGGTTATCAGTCCCAACACCACTGTGGACTTTCTTTATAATGTTCTTGTTATGCTGTGTTCTTCATTTGCAAAATTGTTTGATTAGCCTCCTTTTGACTTGGTACACTTCATTTTAAAACTGAACCCATTAATTTTCATTAGTAAGAGACTTGCTGTTGAATTTGGCACAAATCTCAGGCTGCTGGGAAATGTCTGTCCTTAGATTGCAATGCTGGTCTGGGAACCACTGTGTTGTGTTAGTTCTTCTTACCTGGTCCTGTCACTCAGTCTTCACTAGCCAATCAGAGCCTCCAGCAGATACATCAGTCACATAGATATGTTCTTTCTGGAGCCAGCCATCTGGTTCAGCTATACTCCTTAAGAAATTGGAAGTAGTCACATGTGCTGTGTCTTGGGCTGCATCTTGGAGAGAGTGAGTCAGCTCAACAGCAGCATCATGGTGAGTGAGGAATTGCTCTCCACAGATGTGGAGGAGCATTGGACCAATATGAGTGAGGGGCTGCTGTCCCCAAGTGGGAAAGAGTGGCAAGCAAAGGTGAATAAGAGGATGCTGTCCCCATGCAGGCAGGGCGAGCAAACAACTGAGGCTGGTTTGGAGGGTCCTCCTCTGGCTGGGTGGGAGAAAGATTCCAGACATAGAGTTCAGCATGTTCTTGTCTGCCTGTGTCTGCCTGGTCCACCATGGCCCTATGTTGTCCTTGTAAGTCCCTGCCTGGGTGGGGTTGGCTGCTTCTGAATAACTTCACTCCCTGGGCTGTATCTGCACAGAGCATTGGTAGCAGATCTCTACTGAGAACTGCCCTTGTTGTTAGTGTCACTGTGAAATTCTGGTGCCTGTAGTGCTTATATTGTCAATTGTGGAGAAATTTCACCAGATTTGCCAAACTTGGAGGATGCCATGCCTGGGAAGAGTAATAGGAAGTACTCTGGGAGATTGGTAGATTTTACTAAACTACCAAATCCCCAGATTAGGGTCCTGTCTGACCATAGTATGGAAGGACACACATGAGGTTTTTGCTCTCTACATCATCTGATCTCTGCTCACCCAGTAGGGTAAATAGTAATGTCCCGAAATACAACTGGGTAGTCCTAGCTAATGAGGGACTCAGGAAGATTCAGCAATCAGTAGCACTAGTAGGAGGTAGTTTACAGGTTCTTTCATTCTTTCCAGGATTCTCCTCTTGTTTTGTTGTAGGGACCTTTAAGGAAGCCCACAAGCCGTGCCATGGTGTGTGTGAGGGCCACTGTCCCTAGACCAGCAAGAGCAGGTTGTTTGAGCTATCAGAGCAGCTTGGAATTGGATGGAACATGAGCCAGACTGAGGTGTGTTGCTCCTACGGTAACCTGAGTAGTGGCCCTTGTCCTCTGAGCTTTGTGGAGTGTGGATTCCCTGAGGATGGGAGGCTCTGCCATCCTGGCATGGGAGAACATGAGCTTGTATTACCACTGCATCCTACTATGTAATTGAGAATTGCTTTGAACACCTAATCCTGCCTTTGCTGCCCAGTGCTAGGTACACAGTCCTGCAAATACTATCAGTCTGGATAATAGAATGTGCACATAAATGACCCTGTGTTTTGGATGAGGAATATGGAGTGCTCTAGGAGAGTGGAAAATGTCTTCTAAAATACAAACTTTCTTGACTAGGCCCTGTCTTCTGGGCTGGAATGGCAGAACTGGAAGCAGTGTGCTTTCTGAATTATTTGATCTCTGAACACCCAGCAAGGGAGACGTTAATATTCTGAGGCCTAGGAGGATAGCCTTAGCCAATGAGGGACTCTGGGAAGGCTTAGCAATGTGGAGTCCTGGTGGCAGGTAGCTTGTAGTTTCATTCCAGGATTCTCCTCTCCTTCTGCTGTAGGGAGTTGTAAGGAAGACCAAAAACTAAGCCATGGTGGGTATAGAGTGTTCAGAGCAGGTCTGTTGATCGGTCATTTTTGCTGGAATTCACATGGACCATGAGGCAGACTGTGCTTCTTTTGGTCCATATGGTGGCCTTGGCAGTTATCTTTGTCCTTGGAACTTCCCTGTGGATGGATTTTCTTGGGAGGGGAGACTCTGTAGCCCTGGCATGAGAGGATATAATGCTTGTAGTTTCACTGTTTAGTGTGCACTCATAGACGTGCTTTTGGTGTGAAGTGAGAAGGCAGATTGGAAAACTGAAGGTCTGGTTTCTAGAAGTTCTGAACATTGCACTTCTCTTTCATGGTTGTCTTATAAATGCTACAAATAATTTAGAAACTGATAGAAAAGTGGGGATGTGGACCATCTTTCAGTAATACGTGATTAGAACCTTCTAACTTTCTGCTACCACCAGCTACAAAAGTGTTTTTCAGTGAAATTTCATTCTAGGAGATAAAAAAATTTTCTGAGCTGCAGAGGTTTATCAGGTGTGCATGTTGTTGGATGGGTGGATAGGGCAGAATCAACTCTTGGGCCATAATTCATGTGACAGGAAGTATTCATAACTAATAGGAAGCCTTTGTTTTATAATTTGGGAGCTGATCGGTGGTTCAAAAGAAAGTCTGCTCCATGCCCTCAATTACTGTCTCAAACTGATTGTTTCACTTTTCTTATTTATGTGTCTATGCACAGAAATAAATATGAGCTGCTGAGTCCATTTGGTATTTCTTCTATTTATATGATTTCAGTGCAGGCCACTTTGTTTTGGATAACCAACTAGGAGGCTCATCCCTGGGAAAAAGAATTCTCCCTCTTAATAGTCATTAGTTTTCTGTAGTACATTGTCTAGGGAGAGAGTCTCATTAGACTCTTCCCCTGAAAATTCTACATTAGTATGTGTACTGGCCATATTTTCTCCTTTACCTAAGATTTTCTTGCAGGACTCAGGGTCTGTCTATCTTGCCAGCTGTGACTCTGGGTTCCCAGCTCCTGTATGATTCCAGTTCTGCAGGTCCAGGACTTTATCAGGGCCCTGTGGGTACACTGCATGGACTGTCCTGCTGTCTCCACTGACCTTGATCTTAGAGCAGCTTTTCAATTTACATGACAAGCACTCCTCATCATGTATCTATCCTCAAAACTGAGGTTATCATAGGATCCTTAGGTCCTCTGAATGAGGCTAAAAATATTATCTAGCAGGGTATTTTCAGGGGGGGGGAATGTCTGTGAAGCATGTTTTGTGGGCTTGTCTCTGAGGGTCTTGCCTGGGGGTACATCTGGAGATTACTGTTCTTGTGAGGAGATGACTGATATAATTTCTGTTGAGTTTGCCTCAGGGAGAAGTTATGTTTAGTAGATGATCTGCAGGCATGGCCCTGAGTGGGACAAAGCTAGGGCTGCAGAAGCTCACAGGCCCTGTGCACCAACCCAGCATTTGTCTTGCCTATCTCAAATGTCTGTGGAGCTGAAGGGGGTGTTCATAGAGTGGCCCCAGCCCTGATCATTTGCAGTCCTGGAACTATTTCATGCAAATCTCTAGAACCTGAATCGAGCTGGAAAAGGTGTTAACAAGGCTGGTGATGAAATCCTGGGAGGTGGAGGTCTTCGTGCTGCTACTGTGAATGTTCTGAGTGGCAGGATGCAGGAAATAACCCATGAACAGCTAGCCATGTTCATATGGGTGAGAACCTGATGAAGGCAAATTGAGGTAAATGTCCACCTACCATTTTAAATTACCTTCCTTCTACCAGGTTACCTTCTGATTCTTTAGCCTCTAATCCACTCTCCAGACCCTTCTTTGCATCCAAATTCTTTCCAAATACTTCCTGGTGCCCAGCTGCTTTACAGAGCTTTCCATGGGTCCCCAGTTTCTCTCAGATTTCAGGTATTGATATGTAACATAATGTTCCTTGGACTGCATGGGTGATCCTCATGGGTGAGGTAAAACTGGAAATGTTATAAAGTAATAAGCTAATAACTATTGCTTTGAGACATTTGCTATTTTGTATTTAAAACACTTATTGTATTGTCTATTATGAGAATTATAGAGCTTCTTGATATTATAAATTATTACTGTTTCTATAGATTGTGGTTTTGGTCTGTTGGAAAGAGTTGTGGTAATTGCATTAAGAATGGCAAAGACCTGCCAAACAACTGACAACAAATGTTGAAGAAGTAGGGTAAAAGAGTAATGTCATGAGCAAGAAAGATATGTGTAGTTAGTGTGACAAAAGTTATATTTTATGATGCTGATGGTCATCACACCAAGTTAACACTCGCGATTACTAAGTTCCTAAAATTCCTTCCTCAAGGCTGCTCACCTGTTCTAAGTAGGTTTGCTGAGGGTCAGGTCCAGTCTCTAACATACATCTGTTTTGAGGATTAGGATCCTGGGAGTGCAGGCAGATGAGCCACAGAAGACCCAGGACCATGGACTAATGAGCCCTGACTACGAAAAGTAGTGGTGGAACAGAAAAAGGCATCCTGGGAAAGGGAGTAAAATACATACTGATATTGGACTGTTGTAGAGAAAGGCATGCTGGGAAATGACCTTAGAGGCATGATGGGAAATGTAGTTTGTAATACACTAATACTGAGAAAGGCATTCTGGGAAATGAAGTCCAACACCTAGTGATGATCTAATGTGAACTGGAGGTTTCCTCCCAACTCCAGAGCCATGACGGGATATGCAGTTTATAGAACAATGACAATGTAGAGAGAAAAGCATGATGGGAGATGAAGTCCAGACCTGAGAGACACCTAACTAAACTTACCCTAACTTTGACTCTGACCCTGACCTTACCTACTGACCCTAACTCTGACCCTAACACTAACCCTAACCCTAACCCTAAACCTAAACATAACCCTAAGCATAACCTTAAACATTAAACCTAACCCTGACACTGACCTCCTGACCCTAACTCCATGACCCTGATCCCATGACCCTGATCCCCATGCTCACACAGCTGAGGGCACTACAAACCTGCAAAAAGTCATGTCCACGTGCTGAGGCCTGGGACACATATTGAGGGCTGTGGACACCTGCTGAACAAAAGAGGAAGCACCTGAGGACACAGGATACCTAGGAAATAGAGTCCAAATGTCAGGGTGCTGTGGAGAAAGGCATCCTGGGAAATGAAGTCCAAAGCATACTGATAGTATAAAGAAGGAACAGGAAGTTTCCTTCTGACCCAAGAGGCATTTTGGGAAATGTAGTTTCTAGAACCATTCTAATGTACTGAAAAGGAATCTTGGGAAAAGGAGTCCAATCTATACTGATGGTGTCATCAAAGACATCCTGGAAGATGACCCAAGAGGCATGATGGGAAATGCAGTTTGGAACACACTGCTGATGGAAGGGAACCTGCAGAGGGAAAATGAAATTGTGGAGGAAACAGGACAACAGCATAGGATCAGATAAACCTCCTGAGAGTAAAGGACATGCCCATAAATGTAAACACAAACCATAACCACTAACCATAACACTAAATCTAAACTAACACTAACTCGAACCCTAACCCTAATCCTAATCCTAAATCTAACCACTAATGTAACCACAAACTCCCCCTACGCTAACTCTAAAAACCCCTAACCCTAACCAGAAAACACTGACTGTAACCCTTGACACTAACACTAACCCTAACCTGTAACACTAACCTAAACCTAACCTAACCCCCTGACTCAAATACAAAAATCCAATAACCCTTAACACTAATGCTACCCCCCTGACCCTAACCCTAAAACCCCTAACCCTAATACTAACCATTCATATGAACCCTAACCCTAAACCTAACCTAACTATAACCTTAACCCTAAGGCTAACCCCCTGACCCTGCACCACTGACCCTGACCCCCACCCTCACACTGCTGAGGCATTACAACCCTGCAGAAGGTCACATTAACATGCTGAGGGCACTGGACACCTGCTGAAGAAAAGGGGAATCTCCTGAGGATACAGGACACCTGGAAAATGGGGTCCAAAGTGTCATGGTGCTGTGGAGAAAAGCATCCTGGGAAATGGAGTCCAATATGTACTGATGCTCTGGATTAAGCACCTACCACTGAGCCCCCAAGATTCAACACCCAGAAATTGGGAATGAGTATCTGTGACTGAGTGCCCAGAAATTAAGACTGAGCATCTGGGAGTGAGCACTGAGCACCCAGAAAATGGGACTGAGCACCAAGCACCCAAACTGAGGACCCAAAATTTGAATCTGAGAACCTGGTACTGAGCACCCAGAAACTTACCAGTTTTTGAGCCCCAGTACGCAGCCCTGGAAAGTGCAGGCAGCTGAGCCACAGAAGACCGAGTACCATGGACTCACGAGCCCTGATTCCAAAGAGTAGTGGTGGAACAGAGAAAGGCATCCTGGGAAATGAAGTCCAACACATACTGATGCTGTAGAGAAAGGCATCCTGGGAAATGAAGTCCAGAATGCAGAGATGTTCTAGAGAAAGACATCCTGGGAAATGTAGTCCAACACATATTGATGCTGTAAGCAAAGCATCCTAGAAAATGATCTGAGAGGTGTGATGGGAAATGAAGGTTATAATGGACAGACAATACAGAGAAAGGTATCCTGGGAAATGGAGTTCAAAGCACACTGATGGTATAAAGAGGGAACAGAAAGTTTCCTTCTGACCTAAGAACAGAGGACACAGGGCACCTGCAGAGGGTCAGAGACACCTGCTGAGGGCAAAGGACATGCTTTAGTCAAAGCAGTAACACTAACACTAACAACTAACGATAACCATAACACTAACCATAACCAAAACCCAAACCCTAAACACAAACTCGACCTACCCTAACCCTAAACTTGACCCTAACCCAAAAAAACCTGTAACTCATAATGCTAACCATTAACCCAAATTGTAAAACAAACCTAAGCCTAACCCTGACTAATACTAAACTAACCCTGACCCTAACCCTAACCCTGACCCGCAGACCATGAAACATTGACCCTGACCCCGTGACCCTGAGCACCACCACTGAGGAGGCACCACAACCCTGCAGAAGGTCAAGTCCACCTGCTGAGGCCCCACATCTGCTGAGGGCCCTGGACACCTGCTGAAGAAAAGGGGAAATCCTGAGTAAACAGGACACCTGGGAAATGGAGTCCAAAATGTCATGGTGCTGTGGAGAATGGCATCCTGGGAAATGAAATCCAAATATACTGATGGTCTAGACAAAAGCATACTGGGAGATGAAGTCCTACATGTAGTGATGCTATAGAGAAAGTCATCCTGGGAAATGTCCATAATGGATTAGTGCTGTAGAAAAAGGCATCCTGAAAAATGTAGTCCAATATGTAGTGCTGTAGAAAAAGGCATCCTGGGAAATGTAGTCTCACGTGTAGTGATGCTGTAGAGAATGGCATCGTAGGAGATGAAGGATAATGTCCTGATGGTGTAGAGAAAGGCATGCTGGGAAATGAAGTCATTATGTAATGATACCTATAAAGAAAGGCATCCTGGGAAATGGAGTTCAACACATAGTGATGCTATAAGGAAAAACATCCTAGTAAACCATCCAAGAGGCATGATGAGAAATGTAGTTTCCAGTACCATTCTAAAGTACTGAAAAGAAAATATGAGAAATGGAGTCCAATCCATGAGGATGGTGTCATCAAAGGCATCCTGAAAAGTGACCCGAGAGGCATGATGGGTCATGTAATTTGTAGTGCACTGGCAATGTGGAGAAAAGCATGCTAGGAAATGTGTCCAACATGGAGCGATGCTATAAACAGGGAACAGGATGTTTCCTCAAGACTCGAGAGCCATAACGGAGAATGTAGTTTCTGGTACACTGCCAATGTAGAAAGAAGGCATGATGGGAGATGAAGTCCAAAATGAGGAGAAAATACAGAGCAAGGCTTACTGGGAAATGAAGTTCAGAGCGTAGAGACACCTAACACTAACACTAATGCTAACCCAACCCCTAACCCTCAATCCTAACCATAACCTACGGCTAACCCTAAACTAACCCTAAACTTACCCAGAGCATAATCCAAAACCTTACCCTAATCCTATCCCTAACAATAACCTAACCCTAACCTAACCTTAATCCTTAACCTCCTGACACAAACCCAAAATGCTAACACTAAAAATAACCTAAGCCAAGCGGTGGTGGCGCACGCCTTTAATCCCAGCACTCGGGAGGCAGAGCCAGGCGAATCTCTGTGAGTTCGAGGCCAGCCTGGGCTACCAAGTGAGTTCCAGGAGAGGCGCAAAGCTACACAGAGAAACCCTGTCTCGAAAAACCAAAAAAAAAAAAAATAATAAAAATAAAAAAAAATAACCTAACTTTAACACCAGACCTTACCCCTGACTCTGACCCTCTAACCCTAACCCCTAACACTGACACCTTGACCCTGACCCACACCCTCACACTGCTGAGGCACATCAACCCTACAGAAGGTCATATTAACTTGGTGAGGCCCTATACCTGCTGAGGCCCTGAATACATTCTGAAGAAAAGGGAAAATTCTGAGAATACAGGGCACCTGGAAAAGGGAGTCCATGGTGTCATGGTGCTGTGGAGAAAGGCATCCTGGGAAATGGAGTCCATCATAGTGCTGTTGTAGAGAAAGGCAGCCTGGGAAATAAAGTCCAAATGTAGTGATGCTCTAGAGAAAGGCATCCTGGGAAATGAAGTCCAGAATGTAGTGATGTTTTAGAGAAAGGCATCCTGGGAAATGAAATACTGATACTTTAAAAAAAGGAATACTGGGAAATAAAGTCCAAAATGTAATGGTGATCTAGGGAAAGGCATCCAGGGAAATAAAGTTGAAATGTCCTGATGCTATAGATAAAGTCATCCTGGGAAATGAAGTCCAGAATATAATGATCCTCTAGAGAAAATCATCCTGGGAAATGAAGTCCCACATGTAGTGATGCTGTAGAGAAAGGCATCCTGGGAAATAAAGTCCAAATGTGCTAATGCTACAGAGAAAAACATCTTGAGAAATCAAGTCCGGAATGGACTCATGCTATAGAGAAAGGCATCCTAGAAAATGCAGACCGGATTGTACTGATGCTATAGAGAAAGTCATCCTGGGAAATGAAGTCCTTATGTAGTGATGCTGTAGAGAAAGGCATCCAGAGAAACAAAATCCCACATGTAGTGGTGCTGTAGTGAAAAGCATCCTAGGAAATGAAGTACAAATGTTGTAGTGCTGTAGAGAAAGACATCCTGGGAAATGAATTCCAGAATGTACTAATGCTCCAGAGAAAGGCATCCTGGGAAATGAAGTCAATATGTAGTGGTGCTATAGAGAAAGGAATCCTAGGAAATAAAGTTCAGAATATAGTGATATGCTCTAGAGATAGGCATTCTGGGAAATGAAGTCCAGAATATAATGATGCAATAGAGAAAGGCATCCTGTGAAATAAAATGCAAATGAACTGATTCTGAAAAAAAAGGCATCCTGGAAAATGAAGTCTAGAATGTACTGATGATGGAGAGAAAGGCATCTTGGGAAATGAAGTTGACATGTAGTGATGCTGTAGAGGAAGGCATCTTGACAAATGAAGTCCTGAATTTATTGATGCTATAGAGAAAGTCGTCCTGGGTAAAGGAGTTCAAATGTAATGATCCTGTAGAGCAAGTGATCCTGGGAAATGAAGTCCCACCAGTAATGATGCTGTAGAGATAGCCATTCTAGGAAATGAGGTTCAAATGTACTGATGCTATATAGAAAGCCATCCTGGGAAATGAAGTTCAGAATATACACATGATATAGAGAACGGCATCCTAGAAAAAGGAGTCCAGAATGTAGTGATGTAGAGAAATCCATCCTGGAAAATGAAGTCCAGAATGTAGTGAAGCTGTAGCGAAAGGCATTCTGTGAAACAAAGTGCAGAATGTAGTGATGCTCTAGAGAAAGGCATCCTGGGAAATGAAGTCCAGAATTGAGTGATGCAGTAAACTAAGACATTCTGGGAGATGAACATAGAGTGATGCTCTAGGAAAAGACATCCTGAAGTATGAAGTGTGAATTTTGTGATGCTATATAGAAAGACATCCTGAGAAATGAAGTACAAAAGTGTCATGGTGCTATGGAGAAAGGCATCATGGGAAGTAAAGTCCATGATATATTGATGCTGTAGAAGACGTCATCCTGGGAAATGGAGTTCTGAATGTACTGATGATGTAGAGAAAGGCATCTTATGAAACAAAGTCCAGAATGTACAGATGTTGTACACTAAGGCATCCTGGGAAGTGAAGAGCAGAATGTTGTGATGCTCTCAAGAATGGCATCCTGGGATATCAAGTTCAGAATGTACTGATGCTGTAGTGGAAGGTATCCCAGGAAATGCACTCCAGAATATGCTCATGCTGTAGAGAAAGTCATACAGGGAAATGAACTCCCACATATAGTGATGCTGTAGAGAAAGGCATCCTGAATGTCATGATGCTGTAGAGTAAGGCATCTTGAAAAATAAAGTTCTGAATGTATTGATGCAATAGAGAAAGTCATCCTTGGAAATGTAGTCCAGAATGTAATAATGCTCTAGAGAAAATCATCCTCAGAAATGAAGTCTGAAATGTAGTGATTCTCTAGAGACAGGCATCTTGAGAAATGAAGCCCAGAATGTAATAATCCTGTAGAGAAAGGGATCCTGGGAAATAAAGTCCCACCAGTAGTGATGCTGTAGAGATAGTCATCCTAGGAAATGAAGTCCAAATGTACTGATGCTATAAAGAAGACATCCTGGGAAATGAAGTCCAGAATTGACACATCCTATAGAGAAAGGCATCCTAGGGAATGGAGTCCCAAATTTAGTGATGGTGGAGAGAAAGGCATCCTGGGAAATGAAGTCCAGAATTTAGTGATGCTATAGAGAACAGCATTCTGGGAAATGAAGTCCATATATAGTGATGCTCTAGGGAAAGTCATCCTGAAAAATGAAGTCCGAAAGTAGTGATGCTGTACAGAAAGACATCCTGGGAAATGAAGTACAAAATGTCATGGTGCTGTTGAGAAAGGCATCCTGGGATATGAAGTCCATATATAATGACACTATACAAAAAGGTATCCTGAAAATGAAGTACAGAATGTTGTGATGCTGTAGAGAAAGGCATCCTGGGAAATGAAGTGGCTATCTATTCATCCTATGTGAGTTCCTAGATGAAAGCCAGGAAATCACTTGGTTGCCAGTTACCTCAATGGCACTTATTTGTGTTTTGAAATTATTTATATATGTGCCAGCATGTGAGTGTCCATATGCCACACCAGAAATGTAGAAATAAGAGAAAGATTTGAAGGAGTGATGTGGGTTCCTGGAGTATGAATTCAGGACACCAGGCCTAGCAACAACCACCTTTACTCACAGAGACTCCTCTCTGAAGTTCATTTGTTGTTTGTAGAAAGTGTTATGAAAAAAAATGTCTGGTCCTAAGAATAAACTAGCTCATTCTACATACAAGAAAAGACAAAAAGAGATATCAGTATATAGTTTTTGTTCACAAATAGTATTTATTAGTCAATGTCTCCTATTTTCCATTATCTTTAAAAGAAAATGTTTTCAATCAGGAAAAAAACAATATTTTACTGTTTTAATATTTCAACTAATCTTATTTCAGCATCAATGAGACAGCTCTGTTAGAAATGTCAGTGTTGTACAAGGCAGTGACCTCATTTTGATCACCATATGAAGATAGACAAAAGTAGACCCCACAAAGTTGTCTTCTATTCTTCACATTTCTGTCATGGCCTAAAAACACATAGTCACATCTCACAGATACACACACACACACACACACACACACACACACACACACACACACACGCATACACACACACAACAGATTTTTTTTAAGTAAATGTCACTTCTATTACATTATCTGTCTCCTCTATAATTCTCTTTGAAGGCAATACTTCAAGATATTATGCCAAATGGGTAACTGTTGAGGACATGAAGATGCATGAAACCTTAAATAATATATATACATATACACAGTACATCAAGTTCTATTTTAAAATATTCAGTTGATTACTAATTAACTTAAATTATTAAATCTCTTCCAGATAAATGAAAATGTTTCTTTGGATACACACATAAGTATTTAATGTTTTTATATACTCTATTAACTATTTTAACATTAACATTGTTAAAATATTTTGAGAAAATAACAATTATTGGAAGTAAATCATCTACCCTTTGACTTGTACTCAGGAGACTGACACATAAAGATCATGAATTCATATATATTCATGACTAATAACTGACATTCAAGATGTTCTCTCACATTTATTTGTTGATCTGAGAAACTGCTATGAACAAATGTTTGGTCCTCAGAATAAACTAAATAAATTCACATGCAATAAAAGGAAAAAAAAGAGATAGCAATATATCATTTTCATTTGCAAATAGGATTTATCACTCAATTTCTCCTACTTTGAATTATCTTTCAAGGAAAATATGTTTACAATCTGAAAAGATGGTATTTTATTGATTTAATATTACAACTAATTTTATTTGAGCATCAAGGAGACAGCTGTGGTGGAAATGTCTTTCTTGTGCAAGTCTGCAATGTTATGTTGATCAACATATGAAGTTTGACAAAAGTAGACCCCACAAAATAAATCTCACTGCTATTACATTATCTGACAGCTCTGAATAATTCCTGTAGAAGACAATACTTTGGGATGAAGTGCCAAATGCATAACAGATGAGGACATGAAGATGCATGGGACTTTAAATAATGTATACATATTCATAGCACATTAATTTTATTGTGAAATATACTGTTGATTACTGACTCCCTTAAATTATTACATCTCTTCCGGATAGATGAGAATGTTTCTTTGGATACATACATGAAGTATTTAATGATTTATTCTCTCTTAGTTATTTTAAAATTAATCTCATTAAAATGCATTTGTAAGTAAATAGGTTGCAACAACTCTGAGTTTGGTCCCAGATTTTGGCACCAAAACATGAGTTTTGCAAATCTGAAGAGAGGTGTCCTGACTACTTGAGAGTCAGAAAACACTTTGAGCTGCTTAGCACAGCTCTGATAGCTGAAACTGCAAAAAGACAGATCAGTCATAGAGGGCAAGGTATCCCAGACACCTCAAGCTGCTCAAAACAACAACTCTGCCCTGAAGGTGTCTTGGACACTTGGAGCTGTTTAGCCCAACCCTGCAGGGAACATTTTCTGACTTCTCAGGAAAGTCAGGCTTGGAAGTGCTTCAGCAGCAAAGGGTATCATGACTCTTCGGAAAAGTCAGGCTATACCTAGTGTGATGGGTGATGGTCTCCCTGCAGGATATAGCAATCCTGCTCCTCTCCTGAAGACACACTACAGTGGAGCTTTGCTCAGCGACCTCTTAAGGGGGCTTCCTAGCAAAGCCCTGCTTCTTTGGCCAAAGAAATTACAAAAATGTAGCAATCTCCTCTGGCTCAGGACAAAATTGTTACTTTTCAGCTCTTTTGCTCTGTCTACTCAGCAAGGATCTTGTGCTCAGCTCCCCCTTGCTCAATCCACTTGAAACATCTTAGTAAGGTACTTTTTTTCAGCTCCTCCTTGTTGAATCCACTGTGGTATATCTTAGTAAGGTTCTTCTATTCAGCTCTCCCTTGCTCAAAACAACTTGGGATATCCCAATAAGGTTCTTCTGTGTACCAGTCAATGAAGGTCTTCACACCGAAAACACTTTTGAGATTTTTATTTGGGAAGGAGGAGTCCAGGAGAGTAGTTGCTTCTACGAGGGTGGAGAGTACAACTCTGAATTGACCAGGCAGGGCAGTTTATATAGGATGTTTTGGGGATGGAGTCAACCAATTAGTTTTTTTTTTCTGCCCAGTGTTTGGCCAGTTTTGTGGGCTAGGACAAAGATGGTCCTGATTACAGGGACAAATTGTTTTTCTTTCACTGGCCTTTCTTGCCTTTTTGACAATACCTTTAAGGGAAGGGCATATTTATTTCACTGACTCTGATTCTAGGGACCAAGAGTGTTATTTTGGCACCAGTTTCAGAGTCAGGGCATGTTTCCTTAGTTCATTTCTCTGGCTCAGGTCTAAAACATAAGTTGTGTTTCTTTCCCTGGTTCTGGGCCCTAGGGACAGGATTCTACTATCCTGTTCTGTGATTGGTTAGTTTCACAAGTTAGTTGGCCAGGGGCAGGGATGGCACTAATTTGAGCCAAACTATGTTTTTTTTTTTTAAACTGGCCTTATCTGTGTCATCTTTCCCTAATTATGGGCTCCAGGGTCATTGTGGGTTTCTTTACCCAGCCCCCTTTCCCTACACTTTTTACAAAACAACAATCATTGAAAGTACATCATCTACCCTTAGACTTGTTCTTAGGAGACTGACACACAAGCATCATGAATTCTAATGTGTCCATGACTAATTAATGACATTCAAACCAAGCAGATAACAAACAACATTTCAAGGGAATTTATGAAAAAATATTAAAAATAAAAACATGAACAAAAATCCACCACCCTTTCACGAACACTCTTACTTGAAAAGTGTGATCACACACTGCCTGATAGTTAAATAAAAATGAACCACTTAGATGATAGCCATCCCATTCCATACAAGGCAGGAGATAAATACCTCTAAATAAGTGAAAGTGCCAAAGAAGGTGAAGAAAAGCCACAGAATGAATATAAGTACCACAAAATAAACTTTACTAATTGAATTTGCCTTATATCCCACACTTCAGTATCTTACTCAAATGTTGCCAAATAGAAGCTGCAATGGGATCTTCATATCAGTCTTAAGTTAACTTGGTTAATAATTTACTTACTTCAAATCTACAACAAAAGATTTAAACAAGGTTTTTTTTTTCTTGAACCTGAAAACAACTGTGTTATTTAAACTCTTAACCAAATTGTTTACATAAATAGTTTTCTTTTATATGAGTACCTATCTATTTTCTTATATTAAGAGAATATAAAAAGCTTTAAAATATTGACAGGGATAGAGACATAATCAAGCCTTTAACACAAGTTCATTATCTGGACCAATATCAGGTTTTGGATGACTTCCAGTAATTCTTGCAAGAAGCTCCAAGGGTCTAACCTTCTTGGGAACCAGAATGCACATTCATATACCCAGAAAAAGACAGACAGACAGAAACACACACACAAACACATACACATGCAGCATAATTAAAATAAAAGCAAATCTTTAAACTAATTTTTAATCATGAATGTTTTTCTATTATAATTTTGGTAACATGGGTTTTGAGGCATCTAAATGATTACAGAGTTTTTATCCATCATGAATTAGTCCATGTAACAGAAAGCAAGCATGTAGGCTTGAAGTCAGAGTACTCTATCATTTTCAGTCTGTGAAAAGATTTGAGAAGATTTAGAAAATGGTACCCTGCTAGAAGAAATCAGTTTTGAGGGTTGGCCTGAGTACTTACATCTGCACACCATTTCCAATTTACACTTTCTGCTTTCTGCTGCAGGACAAGAATGTGAATTCTTGGTTTGTGTATTGCTCTGGAACCAAGGGCCAAATTAAACCCTTTTCTCAGTTCACTTAGATATGATCCATTACCAAAGCAACAGAAAAGCAATGATACACATCTATGAAATTTTACACCAGAATTTATTATTTCATGTATTTGAAGAGAAGTGTCTTCTAGAAGTGTGTAGGTCAGTTAGCCTTCAAAAGCAGAAACTCAAAAAGATGGAAAGTGATGGGCATGGTAGTGCACGCCTTTAATGCCAGTACTCAGGAGTCAGAGTCAAGTGGATTTCTATCAGTTTGAGGCCAGCCTGCTCTACAAAGTGAGTTCCAGGACAGCCAGGGATATGTAAAGACCCTGTCTCAATTACCTTATCATTTAAATTTATAGGCCTTTTGTACATATTAGTTGACATGTGTAAACAAAATAAGAAGAGAAATAAGGGCTGGAGAGATGGCTCAGAGGTTAAGAACACTGACTGCTCTTCCAGAGGTCCTAAGTTCAATTCCCAGCAACCACATGGTGGCTCACAACCATTTGTAATGAGATCTGGTGCCCTCTTCTGTATACATAATAAATAAATAAATTTTAAAAAAAGAGACATAATAATGCTTGAACAGATTGTTGATACAGTTTAGATTTTTTCCAAAATAATTAATTTTGTGTAATTGAATGTAAGTATGTGGGTGAAATCACAATAATTCATAAATATTCAGATTGCCTTTGGTATGAGTTTTTTTCAGATCCTCAAAGTCTAATGTTATATTCAAAGACTTTAAGAGACCAATTACACACTAAAAGTTTTACAGTTATAGCGTTGCTCTGTGTTATGAGTAGGCATTACCACATTGATTACATTCTTAGGGTTTTTCTCCAGTATGTGTTATTAAATATACTTGAAGATGACTGGGTTGTGCTAAGGCTTTACCACACTGTTTACATTCATATGGTTTCTCTCAATTATGTGTTCTTTCATTAAATTGAAGAGCACTATTATGAACAAAGGCTTTACCACAGTGATATCAATTGTATGCTTCACTCCAGTATGTGTTATAATATAACTTTGAAGATGATAGTGATGAGCAAAGGCTTGTAGAACACTGATTACATTCATAGGGTTTCTTTCCAATAGGTGTAATTTCATGCCTTTGAAGATGACAGTGTTGTGCAAAGGCTTTTTCCCACTGATTACATTCATAGAGTTTCCCTCCAGTATGTGTTTTTGCATGCCTTTGAAGATCACTATTACATACAAGGGCTTTAACACATTGTTTACATTCATAGGGTTTTTCTCCCATGTGTACTTTCATGCAATTAAAGAGCATTGTGACAACCAAAGGTTTTACCACACTGATTACATTCATAGGGTTACACTCTAGTATGTGTTCTTTTATGTACTTGAAGATAACTAGGCTGTGCAAAGGTTTTACCGCATTGTTTACATTCATAGTGTTTCTCCCCAGTATGTATTCTTTCATGCCTTTGAAGGTGATAGTGACAAGCAAAGGCTTTACCACACTAATTACATTTATAGGGTTTCTCTCCTGTATGTGTTCTTTTGTGTACTTGAAGATTATGTGACTGTGTAAAGGCTTTACCACATTGATTGCATTCATAGGGTTTCTCTCCAGTATGTGTTCTTTCATGCCTTTGAAGATCACTGTGTTGAGCAAAGGCTTTACCACACTGATTACATTCATGGGGTTTCTCTCCAGTATGTGTTCTTTCATGCCTTTGAAGATCACTCTGTCGAGCAAAGGCTTTACCACACTGATTACATTTATACGGTTTCTCTCCAGTATGTGTTGTTTGATGCAATTGAAGAGCACTATGTTGAGCAAAGGCTTTACCACATTGATAACATTTATAGGGTTTCTCTCCTGTATGTGTTCTTTTGTGTACTTGAAGATTACATGGCTGTGTAAAGGCTTTACCACATTGATTACATTCATAGGATTTCTCTCCAGTATGTGTTCTTTTATGTACTTGAAGATGACTGGATTGTACAAAAGCTTTACCACATTGATTACATTCATAGGGTTTCTCTCCAGTATGTGTTCTTTTATGTACTTGAAGATAACTGAAATGTACAAAAGCTTTACCACATTGTTTACATTCATAGGGTTTCTCTCCAGTATGTGTTCTTTCATGACTTTGAAGAGCACTGTGTTGAGCAAAGGCTTTACCACACTGATTACATTCATGGGTTTTCTCTCCAGTATGTGTTCTTTCATGCCTTTGCAGAGAACTGTTATGAGCAAAGGCTTTACCACACTGTTTACATTCATAGGGTTTCTCTCCAGTATGTGTTCTTGCATGCAAATAAAGAGCACTGTGTTGAACAAAGGCTTTACCACACTGATTAAATTTATAGGGTTCCTCTCCTGTATGTGTTCTTTTGTGTACTTGAAGATTATATGGCTGTGTAAAGGCTTTACCACATTGATTACATTCATAGGGTTTCTCTCCAGTATGTGTTCTTTTATGTACTTGAAGATGAGTGGGGTGTGCAAAGGCTTTACCATAATGATTATATTCATAGAGTTTCTCTCCAGTATGTGTTTTTTCATGCCTTTGAGGATGACTATGATATTCAAAGGATTTACCACACTCAATATATTCATATGATTTCTCTGTAGTATGACTTCTTTCATGCCTGCAAGAATAATTGAAACATTTAAAAGCTTTACTACATTCATTACATTGTTAAGTATTTATATCTTCATGAATTAATTTCACAATTTGGTCTAAGTATAAAAAGAACTGAGATCTTAAGGTTTTAACATGTTGTTTACACTCATGTTGTTTCCCTGCATTAAGGATGACTTTGCATATTTGAATATGCCTTTATGGTAAGAGCCTTTATTACTTGGCTAATATTTGTGGCATCATTGTTCTCTGTGGTTTTTAACATGTTTGAAGAGAATTGGGAGAATTTGGACATTGATGCCCCTTGTTCCATTGATAAAGTTACCTATATTGTGAGTCATGCTACATTTTCAAAGTGAACCAGGACAAACAGAAGCATTTACACAGTCGTAGAACTCATAGGGCCTTTCTAGGGTATTTTTGTTGATATATTCTCAATGAAGCTGGAAAACCAATTGTTTGTAAACTTGAATCACATTCAACAAGTTTACTCAACATAGGACTACTACATGTCTTGTAGGTGTTCTGAGATTGAGAGATGTGCATTGCTTCTTCCATGTCCTTATGCTTTTATGGCTAGTATCCAAAGTGACATATGATATAACTATTAAAGAAAGAATAACAACAAGAATATATCCACATTTCATTTACAGTTGGACTTTCTGTTCCTCATCAATATGTGGTATAGGGAATAATGTTTCTCTACAACAACCACCCCTTTACTCTTGACTCTAACTAAATATTTAACTGAAATTAGCAAAGACAGAACAACTATATGAGTAACTATACTATGGACTATTTGCTTATTACAAGGTTGTGTATATATTCTTATCACATATTCAATGAGTATATCTTTTGTAATATGAAATACTATGAAACTAAATGGATCGCCATTTGTACAGCCTAGCTTTGATGATGCTATTATTCAAATGGTGATTTGTCATAGGCATTTTTTTGTCTTCCTTCTTAAAAGAATCACTTCCAAACACAATTCACTTACCTGCCATGTGTCTTTATGAGCATTTAATGATCATCAATGCATTTTAAGCTGTAATTATTTACACTGTTTCATTTAATTAAAACATCCACATAAATTATATATATCCAGAGGCCCATTTCTATCAGCTTTTACAAGAAAATTACCTTCCATGTTTTTGAGAACTTTGACAATGTTCTTCAACTTCAAGATTTTCCCAGTTGTAGCCTAAAATATAGGACAAGAAAATGTATGAAATAATACAGGATACTGAAAATTTTACATTACTATCTTCAGTGATCCTTAGAACCAAATCTGATTTATTCACATCATTTTTCCTCATTCTCAATTAGAATTGCAGAAGAGCATCAATAACTAAGAAACAGTTGTCCCTTTATTTAAAATGTGAAGGAAAATTTATAGTATTACCTATAGCAGTGAGGTTCATATAAGTCTCCAGCATCACACCTTTGTAGAGATTCCTCTGTGAAGGATCCATCAATGCCCACTCTTCCTGAGTGATGTCGACATGCACATCATTATAGGTCACTGCATTCTAAAATATGCCATACATAAATATGTCAACCATATGTATAAAACAAAAAGCATGATACAACATTGTAAATGTGTGCTTCTTTGAGAATATAGCCACAAATTCTGGTTAGAACTACATGAATTCTATAACTCAGACATTACAATGAAATCAAATTACTTCATAAATAAACTGAATAGGAGGTTGGCCTCTATTATTTCTGAATGCTCTGAACAGGATATCACTTTGCAAGAGAAATGTCTATTAACAGAGATAGAGAGATAAGCAAACACTTCGGTGCTGAGTAGAGCACCCATCAGAGAAATTGTGTGAACAATTATAAACTACAAAGATTTGTAAGCTGAGTATATCGGCTCACACCTTTAATCTCAGAACTTAGAAGGTAGAAGCAGGTATATGTTTTTTTGAGGTGAAAGTTAGCCTAGTCTATGCTAACTGCACCTGCACTGAATCTTCCATTCAAACAAACAAAAAAAATAAGATGAACTCAGAGATTTTTTTTTACTGAAGATCCTACAAAGAGTTTGGCATTTACTCCAGTTCTCTATTCATTTTCCAGAAACCTGAATTGCTCCAGTTTAAACTGTACATTAATAAATCTTACTTAAAGGAACTGTGCATTTAAAGAGTTACAAATAGAAAGAAGATAACATTAGCAATATCAATGATGAACATAAATAATAAACATAGGGAAGGAGAGATGGCTCAGAAGTTAAAGAGTTCTTACTGGTCTTGCATATAGATGGGCTCAATTGTCAGAACTTATATGGGGGAATCACACAATTGTTCATTATTCCAAGATTGCGGGTCTCTCTTTGGACTACTGTGAGGACAGGTTTACATGTGGTGCACATCCATGTATATAGACAAAAGAATCATATTCATTAAAAAAACAAACACAAAAAGCAAGAAGAATGTCACACAATTGTAATCTAATGACTCAAAAGGCCCAGACACTACATCTAGTAAGAGAATAGTATATTCTGCTAAATTTTAAAATTGAAACTGGGGGATAAAGCTCAGCAAAACAACATATGCTTGACATGTACAAAAACATATACTCTAGGACCATCACCCAATAATATATATTAAAATAAACATGGAATGTTGAACAACCTTTAATCTCAGTATGTGGGAGCAAGAGTCAGGTGAATCTCTGAGTTGGAGGCCAACTTGGTTTACACAGTTACTTTTAGGAGAGTCAGGGCTACTCAGTCAAAGCTTTTCTTCAGAAACAAAAATAGGAACAACAAAATTTTAAAAAATTTGGGCTAGCAAAGTGGCTTAGCATTGAATACCAATTCCATCAAGTGTATTTTATGTGATTTGATGATACTATCTATACTGCTGATAAAGTCATGGCAGCACAAAAAGCAAGCTGGCTCATTCATTTCAACCACAACATAGTAGAAACACAGTAAAGGAAATGGGTTGACGATAGAGAAGCACATATCACCAGCTCCAATGAGATATTTTATCCAGAGAGGTTCCACAAGTACCTCAAAGAAAGTCATCAAGGAGAGACACATGTTCAAATATCTCATCCTATCTTTTACTCAATTAACTTAATCCTCACCCAGGTCACTATAGGCTCAAGGGTCATCCATGAAGAAAATGCATTTAGTCACTTCAATGATTCTCATAGTCTGCAACTACACTGTTGAAATGTCCAAAGTCTCTTTTGACACTCAAGACAAATTCTTGACTTTGGCATCTTATAAAATCAGAAAACAATTTAAATATTCCCAACATGTGAATGGCACAGAAAAGCCATTACCATCCAAAAGGAGAGGAACTAAGACACATTGAGGAAAGATGGGACCAAGGGAAGACTGAAACCCAGCAGAGCAACCATTGAATCTGGTAGCTCTGTGTCAGAGACATGAGGCATTATTTTCAAAGGACTTAGATTGCTTTCTCTCTCTCTACAACTTCCCATACATCTCTCTTTTGTTACTTCCTCTACATATATGCAGCTAGCTCTCTATGTAAGATGTCTCATAGCTTAAGTATCTCAACATCTTATGCTCTCAAACTACAACTCAGGTTTCATCTTCATAGTATCATGGGATGAACTCAGACAGTCTTCTCACTGGAGCTCTTACCATACCAAACACAGATGCCTATAATAGAGATGACCTGAAAATGCAGACTAAAAATGTATAATCTTAAATTTTATATCATTCTGGACTCCAGAACCAGGTCAACATCAATGATTCCCCAAAATTTGGTTTCTAAGTTTTGATGGCCTCTGCCATGCTTAGACCAGAGTTGCAGCAGGACTTGAATAAAGTTGCTTCCTGGGACTGACAATCACTTTGTCTAATCCCTCCATTAACTGAGGGCATATAAGGATAATTCTTTCCTTCAGGGCACCTTGCTAGGCTTCCAGTGTAGAGTAAGGGCTTTCTTTTTAATGGTGATTATCTTCCTGAACACTCCTGGCTGTTCAGCATTTGACTACTTTCTCCAAATTCATAATGCTCTTTTTCTCTACAACCTGTAGAATTTTCTGTTATTTATGATCCACCTCTTGATTTTTTAATGTAGTATTGAATGAATCATAAGTAATAGCTATCCAAGAGAATCAATGTTCCATGTAAGAAATAAGCACCATTATTGTTTTTTTTTTTAATTCTGCCTTACTCAATTTCTTGAGGGCATGGGAAAATAAGAAAAGTTAGGGGCCAGACAGAATATTACATAAATGACCTCTATTTTAATTCCCACTGAAATCCTTTGACTCTACCTCCACCATTTGCAATAGTTTTAACAATATTTTATTCAAAGTACTGCAAGAATAACCAATTAAGCTCTTTATGCAGCTTTCTATGTCTATTACCATCTAAATTTTGATGTATTCAACATTCCCCCAAAGTCATCATTCCCACCACCTTTGAACAACAAAATTACTTTTGGTTTACCACATTCTGTTATAACTTGCTTTTTTCATTTTCTGATGTAATACTCTACACAAAAGCACTTCAGGTAACAGATATTCTTATTTGGCTCATTCTGCCACATCACAATCCATCATTGTGGGTGTTTAGGATAGAAATTCAATCTAGAAACTGAAGGCAAACCCATGAGGAATCTTTGTTTCCAGGCTTTCTCTCTAACATAGTCATTGTCTTATACCAAGCTTGCTGTCTTATCTAGTGCAGGACAACTTTCTTAAGGATATTGCAGGCTCAGTGGAAGGGCCATCACCCATAAATCATCAAACAACAAAATCTCTCACAGATTTAACAACTAGGTCTTTTGATGGGGCACATCCTCCACAGATGTTCCCAAAGGTGACTGTGAGCTCTGAAATGTGACATCTGAAAGTAACTAGGAAACAAAGACAATAATATATGAGACTTTACAAACCTAAACCCGATGAATCAACTACATCAAGAACTTAAATAGCAAAAAAAAAAAATGATGATGATAAAAAGTAGCAAAACAGATACACCAAGAAATGAAGAAATACAAGTTTCTGAGATGAAGAAGAGAAAATTAAAATTGGTTCTCCATAGAAAATCTCCAAATGAAAAATCTAAGGAGACCCTAACTTAATGTAGTAATTTTCCATAAAATAAAAATAAGTGAAGTTCCATCATTTGCCAGAGAAACAATATAACCATATTATAACTAATAAAAAAACCTCACAACACAGATGGTACCACTGATAAGAGACAGAAAGACAGACCTACAAATAGAACATTGTCCCATGAAAAATAATTATAACTTTCTAATGAAGTTCAAAATCAGAAAAATCACTGACCACCACTCACCCTGTGCACTCCTGTTCTATCCTTCACCAATAATAGAAAATTGGTTTGGTGAGGAGCTTGTTCCACCAAAATTGGAATCACTCACTTGAAGCCTGATATGTCTACATTGTAGAAAATAATTTTGGCTACTAATACTATCTCATTCTCCTTTGATAAAGAAAAGGATGTCTGTTAGAAAATTTAGAAACAATTTTGTTTCCTATGATTGAAGGTTAGATGTAAACCTGTATCAGATTGAGGAAATATTTTTTAAAATAAATGAAAAACAATAGTTTGAATTAAAAATATTGTTTGATTTTATTTTATACTTAAAGCAACCTGATTTCTCTAATTGATTTATAAGTCATAAGAGCTTTTGAAAACAAGTCTAAGCCCATTGTATGTGTATATTTGTATGTATGAGAAAGAATATTTTCTAAGTGTGTATAGGTGATGGAGCAAAGAGCATGTAAGATCCCCTGGATCTGGAAAAGCAGGTGATTGTAAATCTCTAAATTTGGGTGCTCACATCTGAATTCCCCCAAGAATACATGCTGAGTGACATTTGCAGCCCAAATACTACTTTTTTCCCCAATAAACTAAATGTCTTTCATAGATTAGCCACAACAGAAGCCTAAATAAGTAAATAAATAATCCCTGGGAAACTAATGAATCAGTATTAAGATGTTGTTAATGGGACCAGGAAGACTATCCACAGACCTTCCCCACTCTTAGAGATCCAATACTCAGAGTTACCCTGAGGGCTGAAACAGAACTCCAGCTGCAGCTTCTCCTCTCCCTTTCCATGTCTCCTGTGGATTCCAAAGACCATTCCCACCTACCTTGCACTACTCACCTCATATCTGTGTCCCATCACACAACTGGGGTAGACACCCTCTGGTCATTTACTCACCACATCTTCCAGAAGACCAGTTAGGATGTCTGCAGACATGTCTACCACATTGTCTCTTTCCCCACACCTGAATTTAAAAGTTGCTCCTATCAGTGGAGTAGAATATCAGAGGCAGCTTACTCTCTTCCCTCTCCATGCTTCCAGTGCATCTGAAGATCATCTCCCCTGCATTCCTCTTCTCCTAGTTCCCAACATAACCAAGCATTCTCCCTTGAACACACCAGCCAAGAAGGCCAGGAAAAAGGCAACAATTGTTCAACACACACTCTTACACTCCAGAGAACAAACACAAGCCCAGGAACAAAACTCCCATCCAACAAAGATAATGTTATAAACCAGCAGCTAGACCTATTATCACCCTAAACCCAGATGCCTAGCAGAGGAACATAATTAATAAAAGCCAGGGCACTATGTCACCACCAGAAACCAGGTGTCCTACCACAGCAGGCCCTAAATAAATAAAAATAATTGAAATACAAGGGACAAAAAACTTAAAACCAAATATATAGTGATAATAGCGCCCCTTAAAAGATGAATAAATACTTTACATAAATTCATGAAATCACAAACAAATGAACATTGGGAAGAAATCAATAAATTCCTCCAAGAAAGCTAGGAAAATGCAAACAATTGGAGTAAAACAATAAACCTCTTAAAGACAAGATAAAGCAAACAAATCATTAAAGGATACAAATACAACTGTTTAACAACTGAAAATGGAAATAAAAACAATAAAGAAAACAGAAACTGAGGGAATTCCAGAAATGAAAAATTTAGGATTACAAAGAGGAATTACAGAGGCAAGGTTCACCAACAGAATAGAGAAATATTAAATGTTAACCCTGGAACAAAACTGCTTTTCCCTGTGATCAGGCTGGTTTAGCAAAAGGTCACAGCTGTTTCTGTGCAAGACCAGCAGGAGTTCATTGGAAGGAGCCCTGGATTGTTTTCTGGCTCAGGGCTGTAACATCACTGTAAATAATTCCATTCTTTCCTTTTCATAACTTCTTTAAAAAATTATTTATACAGCGCTTTGCTTGTATGTGTCTGTGTGCTGTGCCTACCAAGGGCAGAAGAAAGCAGGAGATGCCTGGGACTAGAGTTACAACAAACGGTTTGCTACCATGTGGGTTCTGGGACTGGAACCTGAGTCCTCTACTAAAACACCCAGTGCTCTTAATTGCTGAGCTGTCAATCTAGCTCCTTTTTTATTTAAAATTTATTTTCATAATTTTTAAATAAAATATATTACATCACTTTTCCTTTTTATCACTTCCTTCCATCCCTTCCCAAATCCTTTCCAAATTCTCCCTTTTTAAGTGTGGATGAATAAGTATGCCTGAAATACATTAATACAATCTGCTGCATCCATAGTTATTGGTTTTCTATATATGGATAATGGGCTGACCATGTTGTATTGGCTAAAGAATTAGGGAGCTCATCTTTGTCTGAGGGTAATTCTCTCAGGAGAATTCTACTTTTTAGTCAGCATCTGGTACCTGACCCTGCCTGGGCTACCTTGGACAGGAAACATAATCAAGAATAGAAAACTTAGGTTGGAAAATACCTTACCAGTTAAGAGCACTGAAGATTCTTTCAGAGCATCCAGCTTCCATTACCAGTACATACAGAGACTCACTAATATCTCTAACTCCAGTGTCAGGAGTCCTGACACCATCTCCTCACTTCCCTGTCCACCATAAGAAGAGGAGTCTTTGACCATAAAAATTATTTTTCAAGCTGCGAACAGGAGTACATTTTTGCACTGCCAGAAAAACTGGGCACAGAGGCAGGAAGATCATTGTGAGTTTTAAAGCCTGTGCCACAGTCTACACAAACATACACACACACACACACACACACACACACACACACATGCACAGAGAGAGAGAGAGAGACAGAGAGACAGAGAGAGAGAGCTGAATTACATAAAAGAAAAGGAGCATTGGAGAATTAGAACACAATACCTCTTAAGTTCATTTGAAGTGTCTGGCTGTCAGGAGCCAAGTAGCCTAACTGATTCTCATGGGAAAAAGCTGTGTACCCAATCTTCCGTTAACAGTTTCAATAGCAACCATTTTTCAACAAGACCACAATATGTACCTTTTGATCTACTCCCTGAAACATAATGGTTTGCTGTATGGTCCGTTGATCAGGCCTTGGAACAAAGAGACCTTTTCCTGAACCCTACCTTACCCTAACTTCCTCTTAGTAACTTTCCATACCCCTATCTACTTCTCCTAGCTCCTAGCATATATAAGCCTGATTCCCCTTGCAATAAACGAGACCTTGACGCAACTCAGACTGACTTTGTCTTCCTTTACGCGCCTGGTCTCCTTTCTCTCTCACCCCCATTGATCTTTCAGGAGGTGCCTCCTCGGGTCTCATCAAATAACGTGGCCCGCGGGACGGGTCATGTGGCGCCCAACGTGGGGCTCGAGGCACAGTGACCTACCGGACGACGGATAACAAAAGGGGCCCCGGAGAGAATTAGGGTAGAGACGCCCGGACCGCATCACTCGTGCAACGCGGGAGAGTCTTGAGGTAAATGTGTCGTCCAATCGATCAATGGGAAAAAATTTATCTAAAGAGGCTGTTTTTTTTAAAGGAGATGAAAGGGAATCTTCAGGAGAGAGGACTAAGAGTTAAAAAAAAAAGGATTTAATAAAATTCTTTTAATATGTGGAGGAGAAATGTCCCTGGTTAGTGATTAATGGACCAGGAATTCACCCTTTGACTTGGAACAAGGTTGGGAAAGATATTAACAAATTACTCAGAGATGGGGAAAATGTCCCCGATGCCTTTTTTAGTTTTTATGGTGTGATTAGAGATTTTCTAAAGGAAGCAGAGGGAGATGGGCGTGTTTCACATTTACTAGCCCTTGCAGAGGATTTTCTCTCAAACTCCCCCTGCCTGACACCCAAAGGTCCAGAGGTTTATTGACATCTACCGGTAAGAGCGCTCTCTGTCTTGTCTGTGTCTCTCTGTCTTGTTACTTTTGTTTTGTACTTTGCAGGCTCGATTTGTACTTTGCAGGCTCTCACTGGGACAGACGTGTCCAGACAGTGAACCTGGCGGCGAAGGGAGACGTCCCAGAGCCCTAAAGCCACCTCAGAGGTGACGATTTGGTTTAGGAGCATCTTTGGGTATCTTCCCCCATGGTGGGAGGAAGTGCCACTTTATATTTTGTCCCGGGAATTTGTCAGAGCCATTTTGTGGTTTTTTTGTATGTTTTGTTGTGATCATTGTTACTTTACTCTCTTCTCTTCCAAGAAAAAAGGTGCATGTCTGACTGACAGGGATGTGGAAGCCCCTGATGTCTGTTTAATTAAGGACAGAGATCCTCCAGTCTGGATTGTTTTTGGTGTGATTGAGCCTGGAGGGTCAAAACCTTCCCCCCCCCCCAGAGCACATCAGGCTGTCACTGTTCTTGGAGCTTTGTTGGTTGTCTCGTTGGGGCAAAGTTTTTTCGTGTGCCCTTGGTCTTGTGTGTAATGTGTTAATTGTTCTCATTGTTGACTTGACTGTGACGGACGCTATGGGACAGTTCCCTTCTTCTCCACTAGACCTTTGCCTAGCCCACTGAAAGGATGTGTGAGCCACAATGGAGGGAACTGGGTCCCCCACTCCCACTCCCCGAATGAACTGAGATAAACAGGTAGCCCCTGCCAGGTGGGTCTTGCATACTGCAAGAGGGGCTTGCTGGCTGTGAATGAGGCCGTCGTCTCAATGCTGATGTTCCGGTTCTTGGACTGTCTGTGTAAATGTTATTTGTTTTTGTCTACTAACCTCCCTTATTTTCCTAGAGGAAGAGGAGGAGAGAGAGGCATAACAAAGGCCACCTCCGTCCCTCCCTAGCTCTCTTGCTATCAGGACTGCAGCCAGCTGGCTGCCCTCAGGAGGGTGGGGGTGCGTGCTCTCGGTACAGGCGGGCAAAGACGGGAACTTTGGACAGGACAATGGGGACTGCCTGCAATTCACAAAAACTGTGTGAACACTGAACAGAGAATCTGACTTTAGTCAGAAGAGTTAACAAAAACTTTTTTTCAGGAACACTGGCAGCCAAGGACACGCTCTATGCCCACTGCTCCCCCTCCCTTCCTTTACTGTGATAACTTCAAGGTCTCTTCTGCCGGCCAGCCGCTTCTCTTGTTAACCCTTCTCTGTCCTGGTATTGCTTAAAAAGAAATGTTAAATTACCAGTTCAAGACACTGGGAAAATTATGCTTTTGTTTCCACAGGAAAAATAAAAATTTACATGGGTTTTGGTCATTTGAGTTCAATGGGTTACAAATACTTGCCATCATTTAAGAGACTTGGTTTCAAATTATTGCTGGTTAAGATAAAAATAATGTTTTTATAAAAATGACTTGATATATATATATATATATATATATATATATATATATATATATATAATGAAATATGTTTCAGATTTCTTTGTCTTGCTATTCTGCTGTTACATTGAGACTCCAAAGGGTCATAGTTGTAAAAATGTCTGTCTACTCTACAGGTATGAATGAAAAATATGGCCACATGTATGTTTGGTTTTGAATGTCTGAGTTTGCATGTCCTTTGTGTTAAGAAATACAAGTTAATACTAGTCATCTGGCTATTCAGATACTACTTTAAAACATAAACTGTTCTATTTAAATAAAAAAACTGAGAGGTACATTTGACTAATATATTTATAGGAGAACAAATTGGCCTGGTTATTGTTACCAAATTTAGAGATATTTTTAAGATTGGGCCTAGATTTGTTTGGCTCAGATACATTTAATGGATAATGGTCCTCAAACCTGTCAAAGATCTGATGAATATGGCATTTACATTATTTGATGAAAAGCTTACTATAGCAAACAGAGACTCCAAGCTCCCTACCTCCTAGCAATGACTCCCAAGGAATGGCCAATTCCCCTACGCTATGTCAAAAGTATGTAGCTTAGTCTATCGATCCAGTGAGGGTCTAATACCCCGAAGTTTATATTATATATTATATGGATGATTTGTTAATAGCAGGGAAATCTGAAGAAAAAACACAAAATGTAGCTCAAAAGATAATTATCACACTTCAGGACCGAGGATTTCATATAGCTCTAGAGAAGATACAAACCCAATACCCCTTCCTGTTTTTAGGGTTCGAGTTACACTCGGACCTCCTCTATACACAAAAAATCCAGATTAGAAAAGATACACTTCGTTGTCTCAATGATTTTCAAAAGCTTTTAGGGGATATCAATTGGCTGCGACCCTATTTAAAAATAATCAAGGAAGAGTTATTCCCCCTTGAGGATATCCTCAAAGGAGACTCCGACCCTCAATCCCCTAGATATCTTACAGTGGAGGCAGAGAGGGTATTACAAAAGGTTGAAACGGCCATCACTCAACAACATACGGGATATTTTGACCCAACTCTCCCATTGTATTTGATCATTTTTTCTACAGATTTTGCCCCTACAGGCCTGCTTTGGCAAGAGTCCGTACCTTTACTGTGGGTACATCTTCCTGTTACTAAAAGAAAAATCCTTCCTACTTATCCTTCCCTGGTTTGCCAATCAATAATGTTAGGAATAAAAGCCTCCATTCGATACTTTGGACATGACCCTGATATTATTGTTATGCCATATGATAAAGAGCAACTTGAATGGTTATGCACCTGTAGTCCTGACTGGGCCATTCTTGTCTGCACCTATGAAGGGAAACTTGACACACAAATGCCCAGTAACAAACTCCTACAATTCTTCTCCCTTACTTCTTTTGTTTTTCTTAAAAATACCCGAATGGAGCCCATCCCGGACTCCCCTGTGCTTTTCATAGATGGGTCAAGCAATGGTAAAGCTGCGTATGTCCTCAATGGCCAAAAGAATGTTATGACAACCCCTTTCAAGTCAGCTCAGCTGGTGGAGCTATATGCTGCCTTGCTGTCTTTAAAATTTTTGAAGGTTGTTCCTTTAATTTGTATTCAGACAGTAGATATGTGGTAGGTGCTTTACAGGCTTTAGAAATGGTCCCAATAATCCAACCCATTACTCCCACCTTCCAAATGTTTTCTGAATTACAAAAATTAATCCGACAATGGTCGCTACCCTTTTATGTTGGCCATATTCGTGCCCACACAGGCCTACCTGGACCCCTAGCTCGGGGAAATGAACTTGCAGATTCTGCTACACGTTCTATCTTGATTTCTCACTTGGAACATGATCAGGTAGCAGCTGCTCGTGAGGCGCACTGCCTTCATCACCTCAATGCTCAAACTTTGAGACTAAGGTTCTCAATTACTAGAGAACAGGCTAGGGAAATTGTAAAAAACTGTAAAAATTGCCTGATGCTCTTACCTGAACCTCATTATGGAGTAAACCCCAGAGGGCTTATTTCTGGACAACTATGGCAGATGGATGTCACCCATGTTCCTTCTTTTGGCAAATTAAAGTTTATACATGTTACTGTAGATACCTTCAGTGGATTTATTTGTGCCTCTGCTCATAGTGGAGAAGCCACCAAAGATGTTATCAATCATATGTTACATGTCTTCACAGTGCTAGGTCAGCCGAAATGTATAAAAACTGATAATGGTCCAGGATATACTAGTAGCAAATTTAGACAATTTTGTTTACAATTAGGAATTAAACACTTCACTGGAATATCCTATAACCCTCAAGGCCAAGGTATCGTGGAGAGAACTCACCAAACTTTAAAAAATACTCTTAATAAACTTAGCTCACAAGAGACACTATTTCCCCTTAAGGGAAACCACAAAGCTCTGCCTTCTCACACCCTATTCGTATTAAATTTTCTGACATTGGACGCTTTTGGAAAATCTGCGGCTGAGCAACACTGGCACCCAGAAACCAAACAAGGATATGTGCGGGCCCTTTGGAAAGATCCAATAACTGGAATATTGGATGGTCCTGATCCAGTTGTAATCTGGGGAAAGGGGTCTGCATGTATTTATGACTCCAAGGAAAATGGGGCTCGTTGGCTACCAGAAAGACTGATTAAGCCTTACTCTGCACAGATTGCCTCCCTAGACTAAGGAAAAAATAACTGTTATGTCCAGGACACAACCCTGAGACAAAATTCTCTCTTTTTCTTTCAGAAATGCCTCCAGCTTGGAAAATAAAGGGAGCCACGGACATCTCAATGGCAGGACCTGTTCGTTGCGAGCCTTGGAAAACCAATCCCTGCTTCATCGTTTGCTTACTACTCTTCCCCCTTCCCCTCTCCTGCATCTCCAAGGAAAGCCCCCGTGCTATTAAAAAGCTTACCTGGCGAATTTTCACAGTAACAGGGGAGGAGGTCTGGAAGGTTACTACAAACCATGCTCCCTATTCCTGGTGGCCATCACTCACTCCTGACTTCTGTCAGCTGGCTGCAGGATTGGATTCTTGGGATATACCTACTATTGGCCAACACCAGTTAAATGGTACAGGGGGTCAAACGATTCCAAACTGCAATCAATTTCCTCACAATCCTAAAACCACTTGGACAAGCCCTTGTGGGACATTCCATGATAATGATCCTGCCTTGATGACTGCCCCAGGCTGTGTTAGTTCTACAGCTCGTTGTAGGTTAGCACAATCTGACTTTTATGTCTGCCCTAAGGATGGTAGAAGCCGAGCCACGGCTGCTAGATGTGGTGGATTCGAGACCTTCTTTTGTGCTCGATGGGGTTGTGAAACTACAGGGGCAGCTTACTGGGAACCAACTTAATCTTGGGACCTTATTTCAGTTACAAGGGGATACAGTAAGCCTAGCACGAATAAACATTTTTGCTTCAGCTCCTATACTGGGACAGCCTATAATCCAGGGCTATCATTACCTTTAAACATAACCTTCACCCCTCAGGGTAGGGCGAATCGAGAATGGCCCTCAGGAAAAACATGGGGACTCCACTGGTATCTTGATGGCACAGATAAAGGAGTAATTTTCAAGATCTTGCTAACAATAGAAAACCTGTACCCAAAGTCGGTAGGACCCAATGTAGTTCTCTCTGACCAAAAAGTTCCCTCCAATCATGAAAAGGTGCCATCACCTCCTTCCCCATCACCTCATCCTCGTCCCTTTCCCTACCATACAAGAACCGTGACTACCATCGTAGGTTCCAGTAATGGCACTCTCCTTACTCCTTTTGGAGGAACAGGATATAGATTGTTTAATTTGGTCCAGGGAGCTTATCTGGCCCTAAATGCCACAAATCCAAACAGAACCTTGGGTTGCTGGCTCTGCCTTACCTCCAGTCCCCCTTATTAAGAAGGAATCGCCTTTCAGTCTACTGCCAATAACCTCACTTCCCCGAGCAATAGGTATCAGACTAAGCCACATAAACTAACACTCCCTGAAGTCTCCGGAAAAGGTTCTTGTTTGGGCAAGATTCCATCAACCCATAGTCACCTCTGTAAACAAACTCTGACACCCTATAAAGGGAGCTATTATCTTGAAGCACCCAACGGGTCCTACTGGGCCTGTAACACAGGATTGACCCCTTGCATATCTGCTCAGATATTTGATGATTCCCATGAATTTTGTGTGATGGTCCAATTATGGCCTCGTGTCACTTATCATCAAGAAAGCTCAGTGATGGAATTCTTTGAGCAGAGAGGCAGATACACTCGAGAACCTGTGTCTATGACTATTGCCCTATTGTTAGGTATTGGAGGCATTGCTGCAGGAGTTGGTACAGGAACTGCTGCCCTCATGCAGAGCAACCACCTTATGCAGTTACAAATGGCTATGACAACTGACCTAGAGGCCATAGAAAGATCCATTTCTGCCCTGGAGAAGTCGTTAACCTCGCTCTCTGAGGTTGTGTTACAAAATAGAAGAGGTCTGGATTTACTATTTTTAAAGGAGGGGGGTTTATGTGCAGCCTTGAAGGAAGAATGCTGCTTTTATGCCGATCACACTGGGGTAGTTAGAGAATCAATGAGAAACTAAGAGAAAGATTAGCACAAAGAAAACGTGATTTTGAAAATCAAAACAATTGGTTTGAGGGTTGGCTAAAGGGGTCCCCTTGGCTTTCTACTCTGATCCCCACCCTCCTGGCCCCCTTGATCATTTTCCTTCTCCTCCTCACCTTTGGTCCTTGGGCTTTTCAGCGACTAACACAATTCATCAAAAATCAGATCGATTCGGCCCTATCAAAAACTGTTTCAGTACACTACCATCGGACAGAAACACGAGAGGAAACTATTGAAACAGATGAAAGGCTCAGGTTCAGTGGCCTACGAACCTAAAAACCCCTATAATTAAAAGCTAGAGGGTACTCAATGACGGGAATAGTATGGGGCCTGTGCTGGGACAACGTACAGAGGTCGCCAGAGACCAGCTCAACATGGCACGTTGCCAGACAGGACTGCACCCCATATAGCCTAAGACAGGGGCCCTCTCGATTTATGACCAAAGCCTGCTTTGGCCATTTTATAGAAAGAAGGGGGAATTTTCAGGAGCCAAGTAGCCTAACTGATTCTCATGGGAAAAAGCTGTGTACCCAATCTTCCGTTAACAGTTTCAATAGCAACCATTTTTCAACAAGACCACAATATGTACCTTTTGATCTACTCCCTGAAACATAATGGTTTGCTGTATGGTCCGTTGATCAGGCCTTGGAACAAAGAGACCTTTTCCTGAACCCTACCTTACCCTAACTTCCTCCTAGTAACTTTCCATACCCCTATCTACTTCTCCTAGCTCCTAGCATATATAAGCCTGATTCCCCTTGCAATAAACGAGACCTTGACGCAACTCAGACTGACTTTGTCTTCCTTTACGCGCCTGGTCTCCTTTCTCTCTCACCCCCATTGATCTTTCAGGAGGTGCCTCCTCGGGTCTCATCAAATAACGTGGCCCGCAGGACGGGTCATCTGGCACTGGTGCCCATAAAATTATTTTCAAAAATTAATATGGCCAAGCATGAGAGCACATTCCATTAATTCCAGTCACTGGTAGAAACTGAATATTTGATAGTGGCCACCACCTTACCATGTGACTTTAACTGCCCATTGTCAGCTGGGTGTTATCCAACCCACCAAGTCATAAAGTCAGACATGCACAGCTACTGTGGGATTGTCTTTCTGTATTCTGTGAATGTGTGCTGCTTCCATTGGTTAATAAAGGAGCTACTATGGCCTATGACAAGGCAGAATAGAATGAAGTGAGTAATCCAAGAGAGATACAGCAAGAAGAAAGGCAGAGTCAGAGGAGATGCTGCGACCCAAAACAGCTGTGGTCGTGGTGCACACTTGTAATCCCAGCACTTCTTGAAACATAGAAGGAACAGAATTTCAATGATTCAAATGAGGTCAAGGTCACTATGGGCTACCTGAGAGCCTGTTGCAAAAAAAAAATACTCTACTAAATACACAATAGCAAGGAAGTCTAACAGAGACAAGATCAACCAGATTTCCTATAATGGAGGCAAAAACTAAGGGGATGTAGCAAAGGCTTAGCAAGTAGCAGCAGTGATTACTTTATTGGGGACCTGGGGTTGCTTTCTAGCATTGACATGAAAGATCATAGTCATCTTTAATTCCAGTTGCAGGGAATCTGACATCCACTTCTGGCTTTGATAGGTACCTGAAATACAAGTGGTACACAGACATACATGTAGGCAAAATACAAACACAGGAAACCTTAAATTAAAGCTATTATCTTCTAGTAAGAAATGTGCTAAGAAAAAAAGGGGGTCAGGAGTGGCTACATATTGTCTGGATTATAAACATAAAAAGGCAATAATGTAAAAACAAGAACCAGGATTGCATACACAATTTTAGTAGGCTGGAGTACAGACAAGTAGCATTCTTGGATTCTGGCTGTGCATGATTTTTTGTTCACCTCCTTCTTATCCCAGGGCCCCTACATTCACAGAAAACACCAAACTGATCCTAAAAGCCACACTGGATAAACAGGTTTATCACTGTGATAAAGCAAGGCACTGAGTTCTCCTACAAGGAACATAACCTGTTCTCAGTGGCCTAGAAGAACATACTCTGGGAGTGTAGGAAAACTTTATTCCTTAATTTGTATTTGTCTGGACCATTCTGGGACACTGTTTCTGTTATAGAAAAGTAATAATACCATCACTTAAATATGCATAATGCCTCCATACTACCATAGGACTGAAAATGTGTCCTGAATTTAAGTAATCTGAACTCAAAAATCGTAACTAACTTCTGATTGATGAATAAAAAAAAATCTAGCCCAGTGATTATTTACTTGTAAGAAAGAGCTGCATTTGTTAGCTGATTTGACATTTGCTGCAATACACAATTATTTAAGAAGACATTTATGAAGGGAGAAAATAACTGGAAAATAAATGATAGTTTATTGGTCACACAACTGTAATCCCAGCTCTTGGAAGGTAGTAGAATTAATCCAAGAAAGAGACTAGCATGATCTGTATTGATGAATTCCAGGAAAGTTACCCAACAAAACAAGCTCAGATATATTGATTAATTCATTATTTATAATTTTAAAAACAAGCTAAATATAATTTAGCTACAAATTTTTTTAGACTTTGTGACAAAATGAAAGACAATTCCTTACACAGTCTCAATATTATCCACAAGAAAAACATGAGTCTTTGTTCAAAGACAAGATTTATGAAACAAAAAGCCTTAAAAACTAAGAAATGAAGTCATCTAATAGCAAAATTTTCTACTATAAGAAACGTAGAGGAAGTAAAATCTCATACAAAAGATTTACTAAGCAAAGAGCTTTATCTACTTACTGAGATCATACCAAAAAAATGTTCAAACATTACACAAGTATTTCTAAGGAAGAAAGCAGCTCAGTGGAAGAGGTACTGCCTAGCAAGAGCCCTGCCTGGGTTTCACTACAAGATGAAATTTTCTACAACAATAAATCTTAGATATAAAAAAAATCATATTTTTAAGAGCAAATAAGCTTTTTAAAAGAAAAGCTGAGTGATAATGATGATTTAGAACTAATTTTTGAACACATGGGTCACAAAGGTCAAGCAGCAAATAAAAATCAAGCAGATGTGAATGAAAAACAAAGATTTCTTCTACTCTGAACCAAAACCTGTGCAGTATCAAAAAAGGAGCAACATTTTCACAATTTACATGTTTAAATCATAACCTGGGCAGTGACTTGTGTGGGGCTAAGAGCTACAAGAAAAGGCCATCCCCTCATGAATATGGAATTAAAAGCTACCTCAGCCTACTAAAGACCAGGTCACAAAATAAGTAAGTCTGGCCCAAAATTGTTAGCCCCCTGGTATTACTCTGCTTTTTCAAAGTACAACCTACATTGACATTTAGTGGTCATATAAAGAATATCTCAGCCAGATGTGGCAGCATAGACTTTATTCCCAGAACTCTGGAGTTCAAGGCAAGCAGATCTCTGAGCATTAAGCCAGACTGCTCTACTCAGCAATGCCAGATCCATCAAGGATACATACTGAGACTGTTTCAAAGAACCTAAATGAAGGCCAGGCATGCTGGTGTAAGCTTTTATTCCCAGCACTTGTGAGTCAGAGGCAGGAGGATCTTTGTGTAAGTTCAAGGTCAGCCAGATCTTTATGAAAGTTCCAAGACAGCCAGTGCTACTGAAACAGAATGTGTCAAAAATGAAACCAAATCCAAACAAAGTGTACTTTTATTAGATCAAAATACAAAACCCTTTATTACTTAAGCTTCATGAGTCTTTAAAATTTCAGTGTCTCCAAGAGTAACAGCCATTTTTTTAGGATTGATTTATTTTTAACATTTAAAAGTATTTTTCCATCTTACATACCAACCACAGTTCCCTGTTCCTCTGCTCAACCTGCTCACCCCACCTTCACCCACCCCATCCCATCCACTCCTCAGAGAGAGCAAGGTCTCCAATGCAGATTTGACAAAGTCTGGAATATCAATGTGAGTCAGGACCAAGCCCCCAACCCCTCTGCATCAAGCCTAAGCAAGGTATCCCTCTGTAGGCAAAGTGCTCCAAAATGCCTGTTCATGCAATAGGGATAAATCTTGGTCCCACCTTCAGAGGTGTCACACACTACAGAAGACTCAGAACAGTCAGCCACATTCTGAGGATCTAAAATTTGGTCTTATTGAGGTCCTCCAACTGTCAGTCCAGAGTCCTTGAGCTCCCACTAGCTCAGGTTAGCTGTATCTGTGGGTTTCTCCATCATGATCTTCTCATGTAATCCCTCCTCCCTCTCTTTGACTGGACTCCAGGAGCTCAGTCCATTGCTTAGCTATGAATCTCTATATCTGTTTCCATCATTTACAGTCACAGCCTCATGTGGTACTGATAAAGAATCAAAATCATTCTTCTAAACCACTAATTTTAAATGCAAAAATATTTTATGCAATTTCTTCTCATAGTAGCCAAAGTATTCCAAGTACCACACTTGGCAAATATTTATGTTATGGCTACCAGGAATGACTACTTTTATAGGGTAAGTCTTTGTCAGAACATGCTGTTATGTCATACAAATAAAAAATAACAAACCAAAGAAAAACATCCAGTTCTGTGCAAATTTATTCAACACATATCTGAAGTGTTCTTTAAATACTAATACTGTTTTTAAAAGTTTCTTTGAGGGTGTACGTATGTATATTTGTCTGTGTATGTCTCTTTGCGTGAATTGTGTATGTTTGTGCATGTGTTTGTGTGTATGTGTTTGTGTGGTGTGTGTGGTTTATGTGATCTTTGTCTTTGTTTATGTTTGTGTGACTTTGTGCACATATTTGTGTGTATGTGTTTTTGTGTTGTGTATATAATTTGTGTGTGAGAGTAGTGTATGTATATTTTGTGTGGTATACATGTTTATATGTATATTGTGCATGTTTGTGTGTGTGTGTGTGTGTGTGTGTGTGTGTGTGTGTGAAAGAGGGAGATGTGTGATGTGGGTATGTGTTTGATGTGTAGTGCACATACATGCTAGACCCCATATATAGTGGCCAATGAACAACTTGGAGAACTTGTTTCTCTCTATCATGAGTTCCCAGGAACAAGCTTATTGCACTTGTACAGCAATGTCCTTTGACTTGATGAGTCATCTCAATATCTCACTAATACTTGTAAACAAACTTTACAAAATAATTGGTGGCACCTAAAGTCAGTGCAAAATCTTGTGTGATTGCTTTTTGAACAAACAAGAACTAACTCAGGTTTACAACTTAACCATCTTAGGTGAATTTCATGATTGGGTAGATTTTAGTGATTAATATTATTTTACCTGAAGCAACAGTGGCTACAATTCCCTGTATCCAAATTCCCTGTATCCACTTGTCTATAAAGCTGTTAACACCACTTTGAAACTTCTCTAGTGCTAAACATTAGATAGATACCTTTGTCACAGGACAAAGTTGGCACCTGTAGATATACAAATTATAATACCACCCATTAGTATAGGCAGGTGACAGGGAAGTCCTTAAACTTTAAAATGTATAGAATACATGTATTAGCAAATAATCACTCTAGTGTGAAGATTCCACATGAGACTAACTTGAGATTTCCTACTTCTCTGAAACTCTCTAGGGCTGCAAATTGCAAATACCAACATTAAATAATTTTTATTTAAAATTCCATTTTCTAGGATCCATCTCCTAACTGGTATGAATCAGAGTAACTTAGATGGTGTTGAGTAAGCTGAAGTAAGGTCTTACTGCAATCCAGACAAGCAGTAAAACTTGGTTACCATTATCCTGAACTTGTTGAGTATTTGTTTTTAAATTCCCCATATCATTCTCTCATTGTGTGAATGGCACAATGGATGTGAACTAATGCCCTCAGTCTCTGTGGACTCTCTTATATAGCTCTATTGGCTGAACCACTTTCCTTTCTTACCCTACAAGAAACAATAAACTCAGGCCTTCTGATTTAACACTAACCATTTATTATTAATAGAATCACATGATATATAACCCCAGCATTCAGAAGCTGGGATGCCATGAATCAATGGCCTCCCTGAGCTAGAAAACAAAACAAGAAAATAATTCAATTAAAGATAGTACGGAGAATCCTAACAATTTCAAGTCCTTTGCAGTCAGAAATATCATATTTTAGTTACCTTTATTTTTTTTTATTCCAAAATTCTTCTCTGTTGGTGGGATTAAATTCTCGAACCAGAAGCAACTCAGATAATTAACAAGTTTTTTTTGGGATAATTTTTTTTTTTGGTTAATACCCCTAGGCCACAGTCCCTCCTTGTGGGAGCTTAGGATAGAAATTTAAGCTAATATATAAAGAGAAAATATAAGAAAGAACTGCTTTCAGGCTTTCTCTTTTGCTTTGTCACTGTTCCATGCTAAGTAACCTTTCTTATCCAGTCCAGGCCCATTTTCTTAGAGATATTACTAACTCAGTGGAAGAGCCTTCCCACATCAATCAAAATCAGCTCAATCTCTCTCAGACTTAACAACCAGATATTTTGGTCTAGGAACACTCTCAACTGATGTGCCATGAGATGACTCTAGGCTATGTCATGCTTACAGCTGAAGCTAATTAGAAAAAAAAAAACAATAGTATATGAGGAGGTTTTCAAAGATCCAATGCCAATGTATTAATTGTATCAATCACTTAAGCTGCAAAAACAGAAACATAAAGATAGCAACAACCAGAAACCACACATATGCTGGGAAATGTGAAGAGACAAGCATCTAAGATCAAGAAGAGAAAACTAAAACTTTATCTCCACAAAAAAATTCACAAACCAACCAATAAACAACAAACTCATAACAAGAAATTTTTAGAATACAAAATTGTTGAAGGTCCATCATTTTCCAGAGAAACAACAATATAATTAGATGATAATAAAACTAACAACATAGATGACACTGTAGAAAAAAATGAGATGGAAAAAGATACCTACAAATATACCATGGTCCCTTAAACAAGAACAAAAGATTCTAATTAAAATCAATCTACAAGAAATCACTGACCAGCACACATCCTGTACTATAATTCTCTCTTTTGCCAATAATAGGAAATGTGTTGTGTGAGGAAGATCTGTCACCAAAATTGGAGAAATTCACTTCAAGTTTTCTGATGTTTTAATTTTATAGAAAATAATTTGACTTCTAAGAGGATTTCATTCTTTTATGATAAAGAAAAGGAAGTCTGTTAAGAACATTTAGACACCATTTTCCCCCTATGATTGATGATTGCTTATAAATATGAAGCAAAGTGAAGAAATGAATACTTTTTAAAACAAAATAAAAAACAATAGATTTTGAAAGTATCAGTGTACACCTAAAACAACTTGTTTTGCTCTAATTGCTTCATAAATCATAAGCATTATGAAAACAAGTTTTTCTTTTGCAATTTTTGCATATGTTTGTACATGAGAAAGAATGTTTTCCATACATATACAGGATCTGGAATAGTAGACAATTACAATCCTCTCAACTTGAGTGTTGGTATCAGAACTCAGGTCATTCTCAAAAAGATTATGTGTTGAGTCACCTGCCAAAACCATTACATGTTTTATCCAATAAACCAAAAGTCGTTCACATATAAACTCAACCTAAATAAATACAGAAGCAAATAAATGATCCTTGGGAACATGATGTATCAAAATGAAGTTTTTGCTTATGGTAAATTTGTAGCATAAAATGAACACAGTCCAATAACAATGTCCAACAATTTACAACACGATAACTGATTACAAAGCTACTTTCACAGTGAAAACACTCAAAGGGATCACAGGGATTATAAAAAAAAATTGTACACAGGTTGACATAACATGATTTTTATACTTATTACTAAGCTATAGCAAACAAGGAGTGTAATATTTGTAAAAAAAATAAAAAGGATACAGAGAAAGACAAAAAACAAAGGCAGAAAAATATAGTCAACAATAAATCAGAGACCAAAGGCAACCAGGAGAAGTGTCATCTTGAAGAATGTTACCCAGCTACTTATGATTCTATGTGTATAGAAAGCAATTAAGTCGGGTGGTGGTGGCACACGCCTTTAACCCCAGCACTCAGGAGGCAGAGCCAGGCGGATCTCTGTGAGTTCAAGGCCAGCCTGGGCTACCAAGTAAGTTCCAGGAAAGGTGCAAAGCTACACAGAGACACCCTGTCTCGAAAAAAAAAAAAAAAGCAATTAAGCACAGACTTCACAACTACCACAAAATTAACTCAAAGTGATCCTTGAACAATTGATTTTAACCCTCAAACTACTGATATTTCTTACAAAGGCAGAAGCCCCATGCTCTAGACCTCTCTTTGCAAAAGGAGGTGATCTCTTGCTATGGCTCTCTAGCCCCTTATGCCTACTTGTGGTTTCAGGTAAGACCAGCCCCAATGATGTCCAATCCCAAAGCAACATAGAAAAAAAAATTTAATCTGCTTTATTATGTCACATGGACTATGGCACTAAATATGAGTTCTATCCAATCTATCTACCCAACACCATGCACACCTAAAAACCTCTGTAGCTCATAAACTCCTTTTCCCCTAGAATTAAACTTTGCTGAATCACACCATTGCAGCTGGTGGTAGCAGAAAGTGAAAAGTCTTCTAATTATGGACTGCTGAAACACAATTCACATCACCATCTTTTTACCAGTTTCTAAAATACTGAAAACATTTATGAGAGAAAGCTAAAATTGGAATGCAATATTCAAAACTTTTAGAAACCAGACTTCAGTGTTCTAATGTGTCTTCCAATTGCACACCAAAAGCTTGCCTGTGAGTACACACTTGTCAGTGATATTACAAGAATAACATCCTCCTATGCCAGGACTCTACTCTCCCTCTACCAAAGAAATCCATTCACAGTGATGCTCAAAGTACAAGGACCACTGCCCAGGTCACCACAAAGACCAACAGAACCACAGTCTGGCTCATCATCCATCCAAATACCAACAGAAATAAAACCTCAACAGACCTGCTCTGAATACCCTATCCTCCCCATGGCATAGCTGGTGATCTTCCCTACAAATATTTACAGCAGAAGCAGAACATAATCCTGGAATGAATCTGCAAGCTACCTGCCTCTCTTCTTATTGATTTAAAAGTATTCCATAAGTCTTTCATTGGCTAGGGTCACCCAGTTGTGCCTCAAAATACCAGCAGCTCTCCTACTGGGTGATCAGAGATAAAAGGAAACAGAAAGCACAGTCCTTCCAGCTCTGCCCTTCTAGCCCAGGAGACAGGGTCCTAGTCTAGAAAGTTCCTATTTTTTGTGGACATTCTTCTACTCTCTTAGAGCATATCCTCTTCCTCATCCAAAGCACAGGTTCCTTTGGGAGAGCATTTAATTATATACTCAATACGCAGTGCAGCCAACCATTGCCTCATCATAGCTGGGAAATTGTGTATCCAAAAAAGGTCACATTCACACAGTAACTGTTGTTACTGCATAACTCTTGTTAAGGAAAAACAGGCCACGAATTGGAAAACAATGAGTGGACATGGTATGGCTTAGAGACAGGAAAGAGGATGTGGTTATGATGTAGATAAAATCTCAAAAACATATTTTGAAAACTTGAAACAGGTATAATGGCCATGTACTCCAGAGTCTATTGATTTGTATTAGAACACATGAAAGATTTCTCAAACCTTTATCTCTAGGTGTATATCTAAAACCTCAAAAATAACAGTCCCATCAGGCATGGCCACATTTTACCTACATATATTTTGATTGTACTACTGTAACTATAGCAATTTGATTTCATGATAATGTCAGGACTTTATCCAGATTCTTCATTGCCCTTGTGTGTGGACCCCAAGAAATGGACAAAAAGGACATTTATGGAACATCTAAATTTGATTACCTAATTTCACATAGGTATTCTCAAGTACTCTTGAAGTAGGAAATCTGTCAACCCCCAACCTGCCTCTTCCTTTCTGCACTGTGACTGCACCAGCTTCAAAGCTGATCAATGAACTCAATTCTTGCACAGGTCCTTCTTCATTTATAACTCTCCACTAAAAGAAAGAGAGATAGGAGATCACTCATTAACTGGTTTATTTTTTCTTCTTACTGACCAGTCAAGGCCCAGAATGGAAGGAATTGGAGTACTTTTTTCCCAGCACTGGGCAGCAGAAGCAGGATTAGCTGTTCAATGCAATTCTCAATTACATAGAATGAGGAAAGCTTAAACTAAGGGAGACATTGTTCTACACAGAAATTAATAATCAACATCACTTGAGAGAAAAGGAATAAAACTACTGATTCCCTACAGACATTGGAGAACAGAAACAAATAGAGATAAGAGCAGTAATCCACTAAACAATGATACCAATACGTAATCTTAAAAATGATACAAATAATGTATTTTTAAGATGAAAAATTAAGCTATATTGATTTTGAAAAAGAATAGGCCCTTCCCTAGTGAAGGAGATGTCATTAATATGAAATAGATTGATCCTGCTCATTTGCATATTTTGGCCACTGAGATCTATAATTGGCACATTGAGTTATAATCATTGACCTGTTTCTCAAACCTTTGAGCTGACATAACTGTGTTAAGCAGGATTTGACAGATCTGCATAGGAGAATTGCCTAATTGAAAATTCAATATTCATTAGCTTAAGATAATTTTCTGAAACTCTTCACTCACACAGTCTGGTCTGTGATCATTCATGTGACATAAATTAAAACATGAAGAGAAATTATAAAACAACTCTTGCTACCATAATCAGGTCTTTTTTACAGTAGTGACTCCAGCAGGTGATTGTCTACCCTTTTTCCCCCTGGAGTGTGCACAATAAACTATTTCCGCTATTTGGTCTGGAGTCATAAGCAATGCTCCACATTCGAAATCTTTTCTGGTGATTTCATTGGATAGTCAACTACATGACTCAAATGGATAATTTTAAAACTCTTAGGTGGTACAGTCATTTAATTTAAGCATTTTGAAGGTGTAGTATAGAGAACAGTGAGATCATTGGCCTGGAGGGCAAGAGAATGGAATCAAGGACACCCTCGTCAACATAAAAGAGCTTCTCTCCAAACCATTTTTCTAACAGGATGGAAATTCAGCTGTCCTAGTATTAATATGATTTCCCAGGGAGAAATCATACCTAGGATATGAATAAAGAAAAATACCATTAATGATAGTATGCATCCATCTCTGGCAAATGCTTAATTAGGAGACAGCCTTGACACATTTTGCATTCAACGTGTGCATTCATCCTTGTGTCTTTTAACTTCATGCTCCAGGTTGCACTTTGAGCAATGTAAATAGAGACAGGCAACTTGTAGGTCTAGCCATTTGGGCAGATGGGTCAGTTAGATACCAAAAATATCACCAGAATTATTTCTTAAACATACCAGACACCTGAGACAGCAGATCACTCTTTAGTGACATTTTGCTGGGTTAAAGCTGACAGAGGATGGGAATGATGGGAAAAGTGGAAGGTAGTAAAGATAAGAGCTGGGTTGGGGAGGTCTTGCACAAGCTACATTGAATGTCATGTAAGCTTCTTAAGAAAAATAGCATCTTGTATAATACTTCTAGGGGGGAAATGGAAGGTAATGGATGATTTCATTGAAGTCAGCAGAAACTATTATACCATAGGACAGACTCAGGAGGAGGCTAATCAAACAATGCCATAAAGGGGAACACAGAGCATCTCAAGAACATTACTGAGTAAGACCACCAGTGGTCTTGTGTTAATAACCACAGCTCCATGTGGGGTCTGAAGCCTCCCGACCATAAAAGGTCTGGTTACAGAACATTAGAAGTTCACCCAAACATATTCCTGATCTTAGGGAAGGAGCTCTGTTCTATTGTCAGTACATCAGGACCTTAGGGTAAGCTCCCAAGGCCTAGGCCCCAAGCTCTCCCAAGAATGTTTCACCAACTTAACAGAGGGCCCAAAAGAAAGCCTTGCTTGATCAGGCCAGTCTTTAAAACAACAGTATTTTTCTTTTCAAATAAATATCACCTGGTGTCATATTGCCCATGTGGCAGAAGTATGCTTTTCTCAAAAAAACTGGAACTTTATGGCATGCCAGGCTTTAAAGTTGTCTGTGACCCTATAATGCCTCAATAAGCAGCTTGTTATAATTTAATTCTTTGATACATTTGGTCCTAGTGGCTTATTATATATCTGTAGTGGCACCTTTGTTTTGGACCCAAATGTCTGGACAATCTTGGTGAACATAAGTATATTTTACCCTTCTAATCTCTAACTGGCCTGGGTAGCATGAACTTATTGTTGGGGTGTATTAGAGGCAATCCTCCCTCCTCAGAATTCTATTTTTGAGAATTCCTACCTCCTAAGCATTAGTAAATCCTTTAAGTCACCAATTCTATTCATCTACATCACACCTTAGTGGGGAGTGCTACCCAATGCATAGGATGCCTTTTACAACCCCCCACAAAATTAACTATAAATGGATATTACATGTAAAAATTAAATGCAAAACACTGAACCTCTATATGTTAATAGAAAGTATTCTATAAATTTGGCATCCTGCTTTCCATGTGTTCACAGAAAGCATGTTGAAGTTCAAATTTTTTTTTTTTTGGTTTTTCGAGACAGGGTTTCTCTGTGTAGCTTTGTGCCTTTCATGAAACTCACTTGGCAGCCCAGGCTGGCCTTGAACTCACAGAGATCAGCCTGTCTCTGCCTCCCAAATCCTGGGATTAAAGGCGTGCACCACCACCACCCAGCTATTTTTTTTTCTTTTAAAACAGGGTTTCTCTGTGTGCCTTTGCGCCTTTCCTGGAACTCACTTGGTAGCCCAGGCTGGCCTTGAACTCACAGAGATCTGCCTGGCTCTGCCTCCCGAGTGCTGGGATTAAAGGTTCATGCCACCACCACAGCCCAGCTTCAAAGATGTTTTTAAGCACAGCTCCCATACTTCCAAGTCTGTGAGCAGATAGTGCCCATAGAGCAGTAATTCAGAGGCCTGCCCCTGGGTCTAGGGAATTTTGAATACCATGTGGGACCTCAGAAGACAGAGATTCTACAAGCAGGTTTCTACCAGGTCCTTGGAGGACTGACCACAGTGAATTTTACAGCTCACCATCTGCTTCAACCTATCTGGAGACAGAAGCAATTCATTCACCTTGTCATGGTTTCCTAGGTCAGCCATGCACTCTGCTCAACTCCCTGTAGCAGGGCTCACAGCACAGCACACAAAGCCAATAGCACCAGCTCCTCTTGAAAGCCAAGTCTGAAACTCATGGCAGGAGGAAGGACCCTGCTCCACTTTTGACTGGCAGTTCTCCTGGATGACCTGATTGGCTAATGAGACCTGAGTGACAAGAGTACATCCCATAGCGTTACAATGTGCTTAAAATCACAGCACAATGGTTCCTGTCCCTCCCTTCCATCACAGACAAAAACATTTTCTAGATCAGCAGAAATATGCATTTCAATAGCTCTTGCCCCAGGCTGCAAAGCAGACCTCCTCTCTTCCTGCTCTCAATAGGCATTTCCTCTTCCTCCTCCTGGACACAATGTGGCTAGTTAGCTTGTCCAGACCACTATACTATGTGGGGTGGAGTGATTCCCTGCTACACAGGTAGAAGGGTGCCCAAAATATTAACAACTAAAGAGATATTTAAAGACACACAAGGAGGGTGTTTGTTGTGTGACTTTACACTGACATCAGGTGAACTGAAGGTACTTTTTTACCTGGTTGTCACAGGGACTGCAGACAAACAGCAAAGAAAAGCAGAAACTAGATCACAAACAAGATAAAAGGTCTTTTTCCCATCAGAAAGCTAGAGGATGGCTCCATCCTCCTTAAGGAGTTTTATTCCTGAAATTCAGAGCAAAGTTTGGCAAAATAAATAATAACAAAGAGTTGTCTTCATGGAAAGTTGAATACTTAGAGAACAATGAAGCTAGGAAGAACGCATGTATGAGCACCATTGTTAGCCAGCACATCTTTCTCCATAGATAGGTGAAGAAAAAAAAAACAAACCACAACTCTATTATTCAAGCTTCTGTACATGATCAGGACTGATAAAATGAATCTCTCCATGTATGTAGAAAGTTGATTTCATAGAATGTCTTACAAGCATGCAGGATCAGGAGAAAAAGGAAAAAAAACCAGTAGCCATCTTGAGAGATGCTTCCCCCTCCCCTCTTCCAAAGGTTTTTGCTGACCAGTAGTTTTAGAAGTGACCAGAAGTTGAACTTTTAAGGCTGGGACAATAAATCTATATATTCTGGACTTGGCAAAACAAGATATAGGGAATAATGGGCTCATTTGACCAGAAATTGAACTCAGGGGAGAGTAGGACAGGAACAATAAATCTGAATGTATGTATCCTGCGTTCAACAAAAGCAGGACATAGGGAGAAAATTTATGTCTCTGTAATACTGTGAATCCTGTTAGCCACCAGTAACCTCAAGGTTATAGTTCAGCCAGTAACTTCAAAGAACTACCTCACACTTAGCCCCCTCATTCAATCCCAAGCTGCATGTAAATGTTTCCTCTATAAACCCTTTAAAGTGAGTGCTCAGGGCCATTTTGCTCCACCCACTTTGTTGGATGATGAACGTGACCAAGCTTGCTTGTTTTATTCTTCAAAACTTCTGTGTGCTTGCATCAGCTAATGGATCTGTGGTGGTCTTGCTTAGGGGTCTTGTGACGTGGGCACAACAGAGATTATTTTAACTTGCCCTGGCTGCTGTCTGTCTCAGGGCTGTGACATCATTGCAGAGGATTCCATTTTTTAAGCTTTATTTTATTTTATATGTACAGATGTTTGCCTCCAGGTATTTGTACAGAGTACTTGCAAAAGCCAGAAGAGAGTTACAGGAGATGGCTAGATAAAACGGAACCTGTGTCCTATGTAACAACAACTGGTGCTGCTTTTAATTGTTAAGCTATTTCCCTAGGCCACTTCTTTATTTAAAATTTATTTTCATATATTTTAATTTGTTGTGCCCAGATCGTGACCCCCAGAGAGACCACCAAAGATGAGCATGCCTGAATGCAAAAGCAAGGTTTAATTCTGGATATACAATATAAGCCTAGGCAGGGACTTAGTCCAATACATCCAATGCAGTGGAGGCTGGAGGAAGTGCCCACCTACCTGCAAGCTCAGTTTTTAAAGGAAAAAATCACAAGGTTATGTCATTTAGGGGTGCTAGTACGGGTACAATTCTGATTGGCTCGCTTCTAGGGGCTTTCTCGAAATCATGGCTTAATCTTACTTCTAAGGGGGTGGTTGCCTGCCACCATTGCTCATTGGCTGCCCTCAGGTGGGGACATTTTTATGGTCAGTTACCCTGGAAACCAGGGTTAGACCATTCTATAGTCCAACAGTCATTACCTCGTGCCTACCTTGTGACTCTGTACTTTTAAACTTCCTGGTTTCTGGAATCTGGACTGACTTGTTTTAGTAACTATTGGCCTATTCCTTGAAGGAGAAATCTTAAGTCTTAGTTTTTGGGTGAAAGCATTTTGGTCTTATTTCTAAGATGGCTCATTTTGGTTTCACGAATTAATATGTAATAAATCATTTTCCCTCCTTCTTTTCCTCTCTCCATCCCTTCCCAAATATTTCACTTCCAATTTCTTCCTTCTTAAGCATGTGAGAATATGTATGCATAAATACATGAATAAAACCTGCTGAGTCCAATTCTGTTGGTTGTGTTTATAAAGATTCAGGGATGAACACATTATATTGGATAAGCAAATAGAGAGCTTATCCCTGCCCCAGACTAATTTGCCCACCTGCAGGAGAATGCCACTATTTAGTGAGCAACAAGAGTTTTATCCCCAAGTGATCTAAGTGCCTTGGACAAAAAACATTCTCAAGAATAGGAAAACATTATAAATAATAGTAAACTTGATGTGGTAAATACCTCAGCTAACAATTGCTGTTGCCTTGGCCTTGAATTTCTGGAGCTGCAGGGAAGACTATGTACATTGTCCCCAGCCAATCAGTTTCCCTTGGTTCTATGGTCCTTCTGTCATGCCCAGATCGTGACCCCCAGAGAGACCACCAAAGATGAGCATGCCAGAATGCAAAAGCAAGGTTTAATTCTGGATATCCAGAAGCAATACAAGCCTTGGGAAGAACTTCATCCAATACATCCAATGCAGTGGAGGCTGGAGGAAGTGCCCAACTATCTGCAAGCTCAGTTTTTAAAGGGAAAAATCACAAGGTTACATCATTTAGGGGTGCTAGTACAGGTACAATTCTGATTGGCTCGCTTCTAGGGACTTCTAGAAATTACTTCTAAGTGAATGGTTGCCAGCCACCTTTCTCATTGGCTGCCCTCAGGTGGGGGCATTTCTTTGGTCAGTTACCTGGAAACCAGGGAGAGGACATTCCATAACCGGTAGGCATTACCTCGTGACTATCTTGTAACTCTGTACTTTTACACTTCCTGGTTTCTGGGATCTTAACTGACTGGTTTCAGTATCTAATGGCCTATTCCTAAAAGGAGAAATCTTAGGCCTTAATTTTAGGGTGAAAGCATTTTGGTGTTATTTCTAAGATGGCTCATTTTAGTCTCATACTCTAACCACAACCCATTGACCATTCTCATTTTGGATGACATTGAAAACCTGAAATTCCTACCTTCACATTCTAAGTATCATGATTTCAGGCCTGAGCCACCATGTCTAGCCTAAGTGGCTTCAAATGCATTCCATGAAGCATTAGAATGATGGGGGGAGTTACATGAACAATTATACTTAATTATATTCAAAAAATACTTATCTCTGTGAGTCTGGTGTTCACTTTATGCAAAATAAGGACAGAACTCTTCCCAGGTCATTGATGAGTTATAACAGGCTCAATAATAAAGAAAAATAAAATTTCTTAGTGTTGGAAAAAAGGTAACAGTAAGGCAGGCAGGCTACATTTGATGGGAACCTTCTTCTGTTATTGAAGATAGGATCAGAACCTGTGTCCTGGCTACTCTAACTAGGCAGGCACAGCCACTCATCCTCAGTAAGCCAATTAAATGAACCAAGTTATGCAGTGAGCAACATGCCCACCTATATTTCAGGAACTCTGGAGGCAAGGTGAACAGTCCTCTCTGATGTCCTAGGATAGACTAGTCTGTAGTTGAGTTCCAGGCCAGCCAGGGAGTCATAGTAATACTATTCTTTACAAAGTGAAAAGAGGAAAGGGAAAAAAGCTAATTATTAATGAAAATTTAAAACATGATATTTATTCAAATTGACTAACTAGGAACAATAAAGAAAATATAAGATAACTAATCCATCCTTGAGGTCCTTAGAGGTTTAGATAGAAGGCGAAAGATATGCAAAACCAAGTAATCTAATGAAGCCATGTAATTATTTTTTCCCATCTTAAAACCATTCTGAATTATCATCTGGAGGGTTCAAGTCTTTTCCATCAATAAGATGCCCAGTGAATTACAATTTCTTTCTTTCTTTCTTTTCTTTTTTTTTTCTTGGTTTTTTGAGACAGGGTTATTCTGTGCAGTGTTGTGCCTTTTTGGAAATCGCTTTGTAGACCAGGCTGGCCTCGAACTCACAGAGATCTGTCTGCCTCCATTTCCTGAGTCCTGAATTTAAAGTTGTGTGCCACCACCGCCTGGCGAAATTACAATTTCATGTGGTCCACTGTTCCAATAATTGTTAGCCAAAAAGAGAAGTAGAAATGTCTCTTTAGAACATCTTTATTTCTTCCTACCAGGAATGTAGGTTACAGGGATTGACAGGTGCAGACTGGGGAGTTTTAAGGCCCAAATGTGGACCAGAAAGTGGGGACCTGCAGAAAATTGTCAGTGACAGCTACATGTAGTTGTCCAAACAGGAAAGAGGCCGGGCAGTGGTGGCGCATGCCTTTAATGCCAGCACTCAGGAGGCAGAGCCAGGCAGATCTCTGTGAGTTTGAGGCCAGCCTGGGCTACCAAGTGAGTTCCAGGAGAGGCGCAAAGCTATACAGAGAAACCCTGTCTCGAAAAACAAAAAAACAAACAAACAAAAAAAACAGGAAAGAGTGAGAGACCTGGAATGCACTAATTCATCTCACCAGAGTAAATACAGAGAGCACAGTAGGAGACAGCTTTTCTCAGGTACACCCTAAGGATTCCTCTCTGGTCATTTGATCATGGGCTTTCACTCCCAAAACTGTCTCCTAACACTTCCTCCATACTCTATAGTTCTTTTTGAATGTCTCATTGCCACAGGTTTACAGTGACTTCTGTTTAAGTCTCAGGATCTCCTCAAAAGCTGGATGTCATGTGGAGTCACCACAATTAGGAGCTCCAACAGAGAGTTTTATAGGCATCAAGGAAGCAGAATAGGATTCCATTCAGACAAGTCAGTCTTCATACCTGTTATTTCCTCTCCTCTCCTTACAGGAGGCATAAACTCCAGCAAGGGTACACCTGCTAATTGTCCTTGTGGGCTCACATTGCTGCTCATTTTTGGTATTGGAGATAAACTCATGTCTCGTGGATTTGGTCCTGCAGTCAGACAATTTTTAAGACTTATATTGTTGGGGGCTGGATACCATCTGAAATGAGATTTGGTGACCTCTTTTGGCATGCAGGCAGAACACTGCATATATAATAAAAATAAATAAATCTTTTAAAAAAAGACTTGTATTGCCAATTACACTTCTGATCATTTTTTGCACTCTTCCCTCATTTTGTAGAGATTTGGGTTTGGAAACTTCTTTAAGTACTATGTCCAAGTTAATTTTGGGTCCTTTCAATCTTGTATTTCTTTTGGAAAATAAGGGCTGAGCTGAAGATGAAATCAGGATCATCCATCACACCTCACTGCTATAATGACATTTTCATGGTACTGAATAGAAGTTTCAACACTTGAGAGCACTGGCTGTTCATTCACAGGGCCTGACTTTGATTCCCAGCATCCAGAAGACAGCTCACTACTCTCTGTAACTACAGGCACCTGGGATCACACAATCTCTTATGTCATACTCTGGTACTTGGCATGTTCTTGATATACACACTGACAAAACTTATACATATAAATTAAACTTCATTCCTTTTGAAAATAACATATGCATGAAGAAAAACTTTTTCAAAAGTATCAAATCACACACATATCTGTCTTTTTGTTATTTGTATATCTGGAACCCAAGCAGGATTAAAGAATGCAACACACCTCCTGGACCTAGAAATACAGTTAGTTCTGGGTTATCTGGGTCTAGGAACCAAACTTGTGTACCCAAGAGGAACATGAATATTCAGTAAACTTTCCAGCTCCCAAATCTGACATTAAGAAGTAGGTGAAGATGCCAGATTACTTCTGTCTCCTGTCACTTGAAGGTAATAAAAGTCCCCTTTAGATGGCAATCAAAGAGTTGGGCTTTTTAGCCCTCTTTGAATGGACTCTCTGCTTTGCTTCTTATTTTCATTATTAACACAATTCCCTTGATGTGAGCAAAGAAAACAAACCTGATTTGTTGAAACCAGAGAGTGTCCAGTCAGATTTTATAGAAAAAGTTCTGTAATTTGAGATATGGCATATATTTTAAGAATTTTTTTTCTTGGATTTTAAAGACAGGGTTTCTCTGTGTAGCTTTGTGTCTTTCCTGGAACTCCCTCTGTAGTCTAGGCTGGCCTCGAACTCACAGAGATCTGCCTCCCAAGTGCTGGGATTAAAGGCATGCACCATCACCGCCTGGCTATTTTAAGAATTTTTTGAGACGGGATACCTCTACATAGCCATGGCTGTTGTGGAACTCACTATATGAACCAACCTCACCTGAAACCTCAAACTCAGAGATATTGGCTTGTCACTGTCTCCCAAATGCTGGGATTACAGGCATGCACCTCTAAGGCCAGCTGAAATATGTTTTGAAATGTTCTATCTTTAAATCAGAGAATTAAATGATAACATAAGATTTTAAAAGAAATCATCAATGTTGCATTTAATACTAATACCTCTTGAATTTCTGTAATAATAATGTAAACTGGCAAATCATTTCATATATTCCCAATAACTGGGTTACTTGCTTTGTTAACTTTATCCATTTAAAAATGTCTGAACTCTGTCTGTGCATGTATACCTATGCCATCATGTGCATATGGCAGTGAAAGGACAACTTCAAAGTGTCTAGTAACTACTTCTCCTATGTGAGTTCTAGGGATGAAACTAAGGAGTCTTCTGGCAGCAAGTGACCTCAATGACATTTATTTGGGTTTAAAAATTATTTAGGTATGTGCCATTGAGGGAGTGTGCATATGCCAAAGTGCTAATGTGGCAATAAAGGAAAATTTTTTAGTTACTTGAGTCTTCCAGAGATTGAACTCAAGCAATTAGGCTTAACAACAACCAACTTTACCACTGAGACACTTCTATGGCATTCATTTGTGGTTATGAAAAATGTAATGAACAAGACCTTAATTCTCAGAGTAAACTAACACATTCCAAAGGGGAAAAGAAGATAGGAGTATATCACTACCATTTGCAAGGATCTATTACTCAAATTGTCCTGATTTCTTCTACCATTAGATGATAATACATTTACAATTTGAAAAGAAGACAATATTTTACTGATTAAATATCTCAACTAATTTTATTTGAGGAGCAGTGAGACAGCTAAGCAAGAAATATCTGCGTAAGGCTGGGGCCTGACTTTAATCACCATATGAAGAGGGCCAAAAATAAACTCCACAAAGTTTTTTTCCTGTTCCTACATATCTGACATGATCAAAAAACCCATAATTACAGTAACACAAACATATCAAAAATGTTTTCTGTTTGTTTTGTTTTGTTTTCAATAAATTTCATTTCCATTGCATTATCTGGTATCTCTCAATAATCCCCTGGAAGGCAGTACTTCAAGATGAAGTGGCAAATATAAAGTTAATGGGGAGATGAAGAAGGATGAGACTTCAAATATTATATACATATCCATCGCATGTCAAGCTATGTTGTGAATACTGCTGTGGACCATTGCTGCTTGACAAAGTTCCAGCATTTTGACTTTGCTGGTGGACCACATTTCTGCAGTACCTCTTTGCTTTTATTGTTAATGATTCCCACTATTAATGCCTTTCTTTTTGGGGAAATTTGTGCAGGCTTTGAAAAATGATAAAAAATGTGTACAACGGTAGAATCCCTTAACAAAATAATTATTGGAAACAAATCCTTGCCACCCTGAACCAAGAATTCCTTTGTGCCATCTTAGTTGCACCAAGAACAGGAAAGTTAGAGATTTACTAGACACACTTGACCCCAAGGATAAGATGCATACTTTTCACATCCAGAGTCTGAGATAATTAAAGGCAAGAGTTCAGTTAATAAATAAAGAGAAATTAGAATGGAATGGTACAATGGAAAAAGAGTGAGAGCTCAGGATCTTTACTTTTGGGAGTGTTATGAGGGGAACAGGCCTATACAGTAAATTTAAGAAATTATAGTATAGTGTCTGTTCCCCAGAAGAAGTCTTTTTCCCAAGGTCAGGCATTTGGAAAAGGGTCCCCATTACTTCAGGGAATTGAGGAAAGTGACTGACTAGTAGCTAAAGCACTCATTCTTCTTATCTGTAGCAGGAGAATTTTGTGGTCCTTTCATTAACATATGGCTGGTGTCTATTATCAAGATCAAGGCTATCTTCCTCAACTCATAATTTCAAGCCACACACCAGCTCCTAAGACTTCTTTTCTCCTTTTTAATCCTACATGTAATTATAGAGTGTAAACAATATCTTTTTCAATTCAATGCTGCTGGCAGCCATTTTGATTCACCCTCAGATCATGTCCATTTCCTCCTTCTTTTTAACCACTGCAGACTCCACACATCTTAGCGTCCTGAACCCCCTCCCCAAGCAAGTCTCCAGGAAAATATACAATTGAGTGCTTGTTATCTTCCATTGTTACAGCTCTTGAAGACAGGTGAAAATGATGATTTGGAAATGCACAGGGTTTTTAGTGTGTCTTATGCTTTTTTCAATTAAACATTTTAACACTAACATGGTTGAAACATGTTGACAAAACAGCACTCATGGGGGTACATCATCTGCTCTTGCACTTGTACTCAGCAGCCTGACACATAAGGGTCGTGAGTTCAAATGTATTCATGAATAATTATGGATTTCCCAGCCAGGCTGAATAACAAACAACATCACAAGGGAATATGTGAAATTATGAAAGCCAAAATGAGGAACAAACTCTCAAAGACATAGCAGTTTAAGGCTACTATGAATAAAGCTGCTATGAACATAATTGAGCAAGTGACCTTGTGGAAGGATGAAGGAACATCTTTTGGGTACCCAAGAGAAGTATAACTGTGTCTCTAGATAGGTCAATTCCTAATTTTTGAAAAAACCACCATATTGATTTAAAGCTGTACAAGTTTCCACTCCACCCAGCAATAGAGGATTGTTCGCTTTCTTCCATATCCACGCCAGCTTTTGATTTTTCTCGTGTTACTGATCTTAGCCATTATGAGAGGTGTAAAATAAATCTCAAAGTACATTTTATTATCACATCCTAGATTGCTAAGTGTGGAACATTCCTTTAAGTGTTTCTCATCATTTTAGATTCCTCTGTTGAGAATTCTGTCTTTAGAGCTGTACTTCATTTTTATTAGATTATTTGGTTTGTTCATGGCAATTTTCCTGATATTTTTATTATCCTAGGTGAGGCAACTGAGAACCACATAGACAAACATGGTATGTACTCACTTATAAGTGGGTATTAGCTGATAATTAAAGAATAATCACAGAACAATCCAGAAACCCAGAGAAGATAAGTAAAAAGGACAGCCATGGGGAGGGATGCACAGAACCCCCTAGAAAGAGGAAATAAAATAATTTTGTGGGTGGATGGGCAGTAGGAATAGGAATGATCAGAAGAGGAAGCAAAGGACAGAGGGATAGAACACATGAAGAGAAGACTGGAATAAGGAAGATATTATGAGACAGTGTGAAAACGTAGTACAGTGGAAATTTCCAGGAAGCTATGCATGTGGCTGAAGTGAGGACTCCAAGTAATTGAGAATAGAGAACATGAACTGGCCAGCTTCTGTAGCTACACAAGGCTCCCAGGAGTGGGACTTATAACAATAGAGCCAAAAAAAAAATTTGAACCACACTTGTCCTGTCTGCATGATAATCTGAAGCAAATGCAGCTCAGAGCTTATATAATGTCCAACCAATGAGTTGTATAACATGAGACACAGGCCACAAGAGGGAGCCCATGCCCAACACTGCCAGGGTGTGCAAGAACTGAGTGATGAATGGCTCAGAGAATTTTCTTTGGAGCTGAGGATTGAACCAAGGGCCTTGCACTTGCTAGGCAAGCACTCTACCACTGAGCTAAATCCCCATTAAGGTAGAACCAAATACAGTTGACTAAAAGGAAAAAGTCAATGAAATGATTCCTAATTCTATTCTACTATACTCAGAGAATGGTGCCCATTTCACCACTGGACTGCCATATGAAACTACCTAGTGATTTTCTCTTCAAAACACAAATTTTTCATTTCTTTGTTTCTTTTTCACTGGAGACCTGCATGAGTCATCAGTAGTAAACATGCAACAAAATCAAAATTTTCTCTAAGAAAACAGCCCATTGCTTTTAATTCTGACTTACTCAATTTTCCAGGGAAGGGAGAAAGTAAGAAACATTTGGAGTCAAAATGTCATAGAAATGATCTCTGGCTATATTTTTCCTGGAGTCCATTTCCCACTGAAATGCAATAACCTTAACCTCTACTGCATTACTCTCAATTCTCCCATCTTAGCAGACCTACAAGATTAGCTCCTTAAGCTCTGTATACAGCTCTCTATGTCTTTTGCTATCTAAACTCTTAATGTCTTCAACAGTCCTAGGTCCTATACTTTAACAAAATCACCTTTGTTGTCCCATGTTTTCTCCTAACTTGCATGTTTCTTGCTGTGATTAAATTTTCCAATTAAAAGCATATTAAGTAATGAATGGGTTCATTGAATGATATAACCATACCATATCATATCATATCACATCATTGTGGGAGCTTAGGGTAGAAACTCAAGCTAGCACCTGAATGCAAAAATCCATGGGTAAACTCTGTTGACTTCCTTTTTCTCTTGCCTGGCTACTGTCTTGTGTCAGGTAGCTCCCATATCCAGCCCAGGCCCACTTGCTTATAGATATTGCCATGCTCAGTGGAAGAGGCTTCACACATTAATAATCAATCAATGCAATCTCTCAAACACACAGTAACTAACAATTCTGATCTGGAAACACTCTCCGTTGATGTTCTCCCACATGACTCTAGGCCACATCATGTTGAAAGCAAAAGCTAATTAAGACAAAGAGACAATGATACCTCAGAAGGTTTTAGTAACTCAATACCAATGTATTAATTAACCTTATAAATCTTTAAGCAGAAAAATTTAAATATGAAGATAACAATTACTGGAAACACAGATATGTCTAGGAATGATGATAGACAACCCTCTAAGATCAAGAAAACTAAAAGTGTCTCTGTACACAAAGTTCACCAACAAACAGAAAACCTCAAGGTAATTATAACATGATATAATAAATTTTCGTGAATATAAAAATTGGTGATGGTTCATTATTTTTCAGGGAAAAAATAGAATTAGATGGCAATAAAACTAAAAACATAGCTCCACTGAAAAATTAAAGTCACACCTTCAAATATATATCATGGTCCTTTAATAAGAACTACAAGATTATAATCTAAATCACACTAAAAAAATCTCTGGTCATCTTTCATCCTGTGCATGCCAGTTCTCTCATTTGCTAATAATAAAAAATGAGTTAGGTGAGTAGGGTTTTTCCACCAAAATTAGAGAGATTCACTTCAAGTCCTCTGGTATTTTAACTTTATAGAAAATAATTTTGACTATTAAAAAATCTTATTCTCTTATGATAAAAAAATGATATTTGTCAGAAGACACCAATTTGTTTTTTATGCTTGACGACTACATGTGAGTCTTAATCAGTGGGGAACTGAAAACTTTTCCCAACAAAATACAAGGTAACAGATTTTTCAATCAAAAGTATATGATTTATATTTTACATCTAAAACAACTTATTTTGCTTTAATTGTTTTATAAGTCACAAGTATTTTTAAAAAACAAGTTTATCCTCATTTTTATGAATATGTTATTATGTGAAATAAAGAATATCTTCTAAGTATGTACAGGTGACACATTAGAGAAGAACATGTCAGATCCTTTGGATCTGGAGTAGCAGGGGCATAGGAACCTCCCAAGTTGGGTGTTGGGATATGAACACAGATTGTTTCCAAACACATGTGCTGAGACACTGTCCAATCCCCATAGTACATTCTATCCAATAAACTAAAAGTCTAACATAGATTAACAACAAGAATGTCAGGCGGGGGTGGTGCATGCCTTTAATCCCAGCACTCTGGAGGCAGAGCCAGGCGGATATCTGTGAGTTCAAGGCCAGCCTAGTCTACCAAGTGAGTTCCAGGAAAGGCAGAAAGCTACACAGAGAAACCCTGTCTCAGAAAAAAAAAAACAACAAGAACAACAAATTGTAAATAAATACAGATGTTAATAAATGATTTATCAGGAACATGATGCATCAATATTAATATATTGAGTGTGGTAAATCTGTAGCATGAATACAATCCAAAGAATACTCCCAACAATTTATAACAGGATACCTGATTCCAAAGGTAAATGCAAAGTGGTAACTCTCAGAGGGCTCATAGGATTATGAAAAAGTAAGACACATATTTACACAACGTGACTTCTATATTTACCACAAAGTTACAACCATCAAGAGTATGTACAATATTTGAGAATGAATAAAGTAGATCAAGAGAAAAAGCCAAGAACAAAAGCAGAAAAATAAAATCAACTTTTAATCATGAGACAAAAGGAAGCACACAGAGGAAATGTGGGATCATGACAAATATTATCCAACTACCTATAATTCTATGTGTATAGAAATTAAATAAACACAAATTTCACAACTCCCACAAAATTAACTCAAAGTAACCTTTAAATGATGTTTCTGACCCTGTAGCTATGGGTATATCTTCCAAACAGAGAGGCCCAAAGCTCTAGAGCTTTCTTGGCAAATAAAAAAATTTATGAAAAAACCTCATGCCATGTCTCTGTGAACTCTCATGTCCCCATGTGGTTTTAGACCACAGTCCCAATGATGCCGAATCACAAAACAGTTTAGAAGAATAATTTAACGTCTATTTCCTGCCACATGGGTTATGATACATGATCTAGAATGTGCTCTTTCCACTTGCCTAACAACATGCAAATATATTACAGATATCACAGCCTCCCATATCCAGGGAAACAGAGCCTCCCCATTATCACTGAATCCACACTCATAGAGCCTCAGAAAAGAAAAGACATTTTCCAGATCACAATATGGACCAACAGAACCACAGTCTGGCTCACGGTCCTTCACAGTCAGATAAGCTCTGACAGTTCAGCAGAACTTCTCCTCTTGGTCTGGGGTCAGTGGTCCCCACACTCACCATAGCATGGATTTTGGTCTTCCTCACAGCTCCTACATCAGAGCAAGATGGGAATCCTGGAAAGAACCTGCAAGTTCCTTCCCACGGGTGTTCCTAATTGCTAAGCCTTCCTGAGGTCCCACATTAGCTAAGACCACCGAGCTCAGACTCAGGACAGAGGCGGCTCCCCCACTGGGTGATCAGAGATCAAATGACACACACAGCACAGGCCTTCTCAGCTCTGCCCTTCCACCTTAGGAGTAGGCAGGATGTTAATCTGAGAAATCTGCATTTTCAAAATTCTTCCAGTCTCCCAGAGTACTTCTTGTTCCCCTTCCCAAGCACACATTTCTTTGTGTACAAATACACACTGATTGTCCAGTGTAGCCAAACCTTTGCTTCATATATGGGAAATCCTGCAGCCAAACACAGGTCACATTCAAACAGTAACTGTTGTAACTATGTAAATGTTAAAAACAAAAAACAGGCCAAGAACTAGAAAACAATTAGTGGTCAATGGTAGGGATTGTAGGTAAGAAAGAGAGTGTGGACATGACATAGTTATAATCTCAGAATAACTTGGAAGAGTTGGAACTGAATTCATGGCCAAGTGTTCCAGATACTAGGGATTTGTTTGAGAGCAAACCAAGGATTACTCACATGCATTTTTTTTCCTGAGGTTACACATCTTAAACAAGGAAAATCGCAGTCCTGTTAGGCAGGGGCACACCATTTTATCCAGATTGTCTATAGTGGTTGACCAAGTGTAACTACAGTAATTCTGTTTCAATACAGGGTCAGTCCTTTATCCAGATTACTGAATGTGCTGCTCTGTAGACCCCAAGAAACAGCCAGTCAGGACATCTGCCTCCTGAGTGAGTGCAGGGAAAATAGGTGTGTACCACCACCACCACCCGGCTAGTGTTTTACTTTTCAAATAAATTGACATATTTGTCATATTGTCCATCTGGCAGAATTATGCTTTTATCAAGAAGAAAACTGGAACTCTATGGCATACCAGGATATAAAGTTGGTTGTTACCCTGTAATGCCTCAACAAGCAGCTTGTTAGAGTCCCATTTTTGATTCAGTGGCTTGTTTTAAATAAGCAGTGGCTCCTTTGTGATGTTTTGGAACCAAACAAATTTGTATCCTACTGTCTTAATCTCTAACAGGCCTGACTACAATGCACTTACCTTTGAGGTTTTTTGGGTTTTTTGTTTGTTTGTTTGTTTTTTTGAGATAGTGCTCCCTCAACTAAATTCTATTTTGTGAGACTTACTATCTCCAAAGAATTAGTAAATCCTTTATATCGCCAATTCTACTCTTCTACATCACACGTTAATAGTGGAGTGTTACCTCACACATGAGATGCTTTTTACAACCTCCAAAAAATTAACTATATAAGGATCTTACACATGAAAGTGAAATGCAAAGTGCTGAACCTCTAAAAGGTACTGGAAAGTACTCTCCATTTTTGACAACCTTCTTTCCATGGGTGCACCAAAAGCATTTTGAAGTTTACTAAAAAAACATTTCTTTCTTTTATTTTTTTGTTTTTTGTTTTTTGAGATAGGTCTTCTCTGTGTCATTTTAAATGCTTGTCCTGGATCTCACTCTGTAGAACAGGCTGACCTTGAAATCAAACAGATTGGCCTAACTCTGCCTCCCCTGTGCTGGGATTAAAGATGAGGGCCACCCTCACTTGGCACAAAAATGTTCTTACACACAGCTCCCTGCACCAAATTCTGTGAACCGATTCAGCCCACAGACCGAGGTTATTCAGAGGCCTGACCCTGGGTCCAGGGAGTTTCAAGTACCACATGGGTCTTCACAGGACTGGGATTTTGCAGGCAGGTTCCTACCCAGATCAAAGGAAGTCTCACCACACTAGATCCCACACCTCATCATCTCCAGTCCATCTGGAGATAGCAGCCCTTCACTCACCAAGTCATGGTTTCCCTGCTTGGCCATGCTCTCGGCTCAGCTCACTGCAGCAGGACTCACAGCACACCACACAAAACTGCTGGAACCAGCTCTTCTTCAAAGCCAAGTCTGAAGCCAGTGGCAGGAAGAACCCTGCACGGCTTCTGACTGGCAGGTCACCTGGAGCGCCTGATTGGCTAGTGAGGCCTGAGTGACAATAGCACCTCCCACAGGGATACAGTGTGCTTAAAGACACAGCACAATGGTTCCTGACCCTGCCTTCCACCCTAGACAAAGACTTTTTCTAAATGAGTAGAGATGTGCATATTGATAGCACTTGCCCATGGCTCCAATAGCTGACTATGCTTTCTCCCTCTACTCCATAGGCACTTCTGCTTGTCCCCCAAGGACACAATGTGGATAGCTACCTTGTACAGACCACTAAACTATATGGGGTGGAGTGATTCCTTGTCACACAGGTAAAAGGGATTCCGGAATATTAACAATTAAAGAGAGATTTAAAGACACACAAGGAGAGTGTTTATTATGTGAATTAATACTGACATCAGGTGAACTGAAGGTACTTTTTACCTGGTTGTCATAGGGACTTCAGACAACCAGCAAAGAAAAGCAGGAACTTGCTCACAACCGAGAAAATATGTTCATTGCTTTAGGAATTTTATTACAGAAATTCAGAGAAAACTGTTGGCAAATTAATAATAATACAGAGTTTTCTTCATGGATGTTGTTTACACTGCGGCTCTGCTCCTCACAGCTCGTGTCCGCCAGCAGCAGCCATGCCAGTGGAGGAGCGTGCTGATTGAAAGAATCACAGCCATGGTTACCTTTTTAGAGCTTTATTGGGAAAGAGGGAGAGAGAGAGAGAGAGAGAGAGAGAGAGAGAGAGAGAGAGAGAGAGAGAGAGAGAGAGAGGGAAGGGGGAAGAGGGAGATAGGGGGGCTGACGGGAGGAAGGAGTGGAAAGGAGAGGAGACAGAGAGCACACAGAGGTCCTATCCGCTTTTTCAGCTGGGACGCAGTCGAAGGCTGATGACCTAATTAAGGAACAAATCCTTATATCCCAGACTTTCCCTTATTATAAAAAAGAAGGTAGATGGGACTAGGGGCATCATTCCTCTCAAAAACTGCTTCCAGCTGACTCTTGGACATCAGTTGGCTCTGGGGGAATAGAGAAGGGGAGTTTTCTGAGGTACACAGGCATTGTGGAATGCTGTCTGTCATCTGTTTGCTCTGGAGACATATCCCTCTTGGTTGTGGCTGGGAACTTTTTGTTTGACAAGATGCTGGTGACACAGAAAAAAACTTAGAGAGATAAAAAAAATCATGATTATTTTATGTCGACATTTATCTGAGGCAGATCCAGCCTGTCCCAATGAATTTTGAAACATGTTAAGCTTTATCAGAGACAGATTATTTTAAAGCACCTGTTTCCTTTACTAGTTCAGCATCTAGTAGACAGGTGATCAATTGTTAAAAGCATCTCATAGTAATAGATGTTTACATTAAAGTCTTTTTGTAGTGCCCAGACTCTTTTGGGTCTGGGAGTGTAAATACCTTGTAGCTGCTACAGTTTCTTATTTGATGATCTCTGGACTCCGGTTCTGTGGTAGTCCTGTACCATTAGCTGAACAGTGAGTTAGAACAGGGAACTGGCAAGAGAAAAGCTTGTGGTGCATAAGAATTAATTTTTTTGGAATTAGGGACAATGCAAAGATCAGGGCCCTGTCTGTATGCATGTGAGAAACAAAGACAGTGGATCTGGAGTGAAACAATGAGCTCTTATTTTAGGTGGAAATCTTTTTCATTAAGTAACTCTGAACGTGCAATTAAATCTTTCCAGAGGTGGTAAGGCTGTCCTCTGTACCCAACAATAAAGGAGAGGTGGCATCTCAAAACTCCCAGGACTGAATCAGTGGCTCTAGTGTCCAGAAGGAAAGAAACAGATAGCTTCCCTGCTGAATTCTGGGTTCCCTGCCATGTCTGTAGCCAAGCCTAGGTCTGCAGGAGGTCTTAGCTTGATGTACCCATGCATCTTGGTACCTGGGGGCAGCCAGCTTACTCTTTGTCTTTCTAAGTGACACTTTTAACAAGGCTGTTGATGGCCTGGCAGGACATTTGCTAGCCTGTGGCTTGTTCCTCACTTAAAACAGGGACCCAACAGCTTTTGGGAGTCAGCAAGTGCCACTACTTGGCAATTTTGTTTTCAGGCTTTTATCTCTTCCTTGGCACACCTTAAATGCCACAAATGACTCTTTTGCCTGTGGAGTCAGGAGCCTTGCTCTCCAGATGCTTAAGGTTTAGTTGGGGAGGTCTGGGGAACAAGAGACAGATTTTATTCCATGTCCTGAATTTTTTTTCCTGATCACTAATGAGTTAAGGACAGCTTTTGGAAGATCTGCCAATAGGCAGACTATAAACTGATCCCTTTGGAAGACTTGTCTGAGGCTATAAGCTGATTTTTGGCTTAAGAGCCATCCTGACCACTGTAAACTTATTTGTATTATACCAATACCACAATTCTCACAAAGATAGAGAACAGATATGCAGAAAGCATCATTAAAAATTCACTTAACAGCATTGTTTACTCCGCTGTTAGATGAATGGTTATGATGATCTTTATTAACCTTAGAATAAAGCTGCTTTGGCCTCTGAGCAGGCTGGGTTGGCCAAGGGCCACAGCTGCTTCCATGAATGACAATAAGGAGTTGATTTTAACTATCCCTGGCTACTGTCCGTCTGAGGGCTGTGAACTCATGGTAAAGAACTCCATTCTTTATTTTTTCTCACTTAAAAAATATTTATATGATGTTTTGTCTGTTCATACTGTTCTAGCCTACAGAGGCCAGAAGAAGGTAGGAGGTGCCTGGAACCAGAGTGACAGCAAATGGTTTCCTACCTTGTGGGTTCTGTAAATGGAGCCTGGGTCCTCTGTCACAAAGTCAGTGCATTTATTGCTCAGCCATCTATCTAGCCCCTTTTATTTAAAATGTTTTCCCATAATTTTTTTTTTTTTTGCTTTTTCGAGACAGAGTTTCTCTGTGTAGCTTTGCGCCTCTCCTGGAACTCACTTGTTAGCCCAGGCTGGCCTCGAACTCACAGAGATCCGCCTGGCTCTGCCTCCCGAGTACTGGGATTAAAGGCATGCGCCACCACCTCCTGGCTTCCCTTAAATTGTTAATTAATAGATATTACTTCTCTATACTTTAACACATTGGCACAGCAGATCATTTCCTAAATATAACACCATTAGCACAGACACTGAGCACAACAATTAATAAATGGGACCTCTTGAAACTTAGAAGCTTTTGTAGGGCAAAAGACATGGTCAATAAGACAAAAAGATGGCCAACAGAAAGGGAAAAGACCTTCACCAACCCCACATCAGACAGAGGACTGATCTCCAAAGTATATAAAGAAGTCAAATCCGGGTGGTGGTGATGGTGGTGCATGCCTTCAATCCCAGCACTTGGGAAGCAGTTCAAGGCCAGCCTGGGTTACAGAGTGAGTTCCAGGACAGGCTCCAAAGCTACATAGAGAAACTCTGTCTCAAAAAACAAAACAAAATGAACAAACAAACAAAAAAAGCTTGCCTTTCAGGTTTGGGGATTTAGCTCAGTGGTAGAGCAATTTCCTAGCAAGCACAAGGCCCTGGGTATGATCCTCAGCTCCAAAAAAAAAAAAAAAAAAAGAACTCAAGAAACTAGACATCAAAATATTGAACAATCCAAATAAAAAATGGGCTGAAGAGCTAAACAGAGAATTCTTAAAAGAAGAATATCAAATGGCTGAAAGACATTAAAAGAATTGCTCAACATCCTTAATCATCTGAGGAAGGCAAATGAAAATGACTCTGAGATACCACCTTACACCAGTCAGAATGGCTATGATCAAAACAACTGAGGAGAGCCAATGTTGAAAAGGATGTGAAGCAAAGGGAACACTCTTCCACTGTTGGTGGGAATGCAAACTTTTACAACCACTGTGAAAATCAGTATGACGGTTTCTCAGAAAATTGGGAAATGATCTACATTAAGACACAGCCATACCACTCTTGGGCATATTCCCAAAGAATGCTCAATCATACCACAAAAATACATGCTCAACTATGTTCATAGCAGCACTATTTGTAATAGCCAGAACTTGGAAACAACCTAGATGCCTGTCAACTGAAGAAAGGATTAAGCAAATGTGGTACATATACACAATGGAGTACTACTCAGCAGAGAAAAACAATGACAGCATGAAATTTGCAGGCAAATGGATTGAAGTAGAAAATATCATCCTGATTAAGGTAACCCAAACCCAGAAGGACAACATGGTATGTACTCACTCATAAGTGGATACTAGATACAAAGGAAAGAACAATCAAACACCAACCCACAGAACCAGGGAGGCTACATAGCAGAGGGGGACCCTAGGATGACTGTGGCTTTATAATAAGATTTGGTTCTATTCAATTACTGGGCAAGCCTCAATGAAACATTTCACTATTAGGATATTAATTGGTACTGTATCAAACTGATAATAGAAAAATAAATAAAAAATTAATATTAAAAAAGATATTATTTCTCTTTCCTTTTTTATTTCTTTGTTCACTAATTTTCCAAATACCTTCTAAACTCTTCCTTGTTAAGTGTGGGTGAATCAGTATGCTGAAATATATGAATACAACCTACTGCATCCATTGTTGTTGATTGTACATACATGGATAACTGGCTGACCATGTTATATTGGACAAATCATTAGGGAGCTATTTCCTGCCTTGTTGTCTCAAATGGAGGAGAATTCTACTTTTTAATCAGCACCAGTTGTCTGACCCTGACTACTGCCTTGGACAGAAAACATAATCAAGAACAGAAAATTTAGGATAGAATATGCCTTACCAGTTAAAAGCAATGAAAATTCTTTCAGAGCATCTAGCTTCCATTCCCAGTACATATAAATGCTCACTAATATATATGACTCCAGTATTAGGGTTTCTGACACAATCTCCTGCTCTCTCTTGCTGTCTTAAGAATAGGAAACTTAGACCATAAAGATTATATTTCAAGGTGTGTGTGCTATTACATTCTTTTAGTACCAGAAATATGGACACAGAGACAGGAAGATCACAGAAAGTTTTGAAGCCCATGCTACATAGTCTACACACACACACACACACACACACACACACACACACACACACACTCACTGGAAATGAACAAAACTAAATGACATAAAGTAAAAGGAGAACTGGAGAATAGGGACAATATAATACCGATTAAAGTCATTTCAAGTGTCTTCCACCGGTGCCCATGGAACCTTGTTCAAAACAAGTATGGCCAAGCATGAAAGCACATGCCATTAATCGCAACCACTGGAAGAAACTGAACATATTTGACAGTGATTCAAAAACCTCACCCTGCACCCTGAACTGCCAATCACAATCTGAGTGTTATCAAACCCACCAAATCATAAAAAAGGACATGCACAGCAACAATCTATTATCAAGTGAAATAAGTATGTAGCAGATGAGGTCCAAGAGCATCCTAAAGGCACAAAAAAGCCACATCAAGAAGTTTCCAAAATGCCTATGGTTTCTACTTTTGTTACAATGCCTTCTGCTGCCAAACATTCACCTATAGCCTCATGGGGTATTCCCTTTGATTGGCTGACTGAGGAGAAGAAGACTAGGGTGGGGTTTAATGATGTTTCTGTACATCATGCAGGGACCACCCAGAAATGGACAGCTGTAGCATTTCAACCTGATTCTGGGACAAGCCTGAAAGACACTGGTGAAGGGAAATCTACATAGCGGGCAGTAGGTCAGGCAGTACACAGGGTCATACAGTTTGTTAGAAAGGAGAAATGTCTAAATGTACAACTATTCTCTGAGTGGCAGACTGTAGACAAAGATTGACTAGATGTTCAGGAACTTGGAAAGAGCATGGTTGAGAAATTGGTGAGAAATACATCTGGGGAAGAAGTATGTGGCTATACCTCTTCAAATGGCCTAAGGGTGTGAAGACATCTATATCCCATGTACATGTTCAGCAAAAGGTGACAAGCTGAGGAGTTCAATAATCAGAGAGTAAGAATGATTCTGTGGACAGTCAGCCTCTTTTCCCAGCCATTCATGTCATTGCCCAGTGGGCCCAAGAACAAAGTGACCATGGCGGCAAAGATGGGATCGATGCATGTGCTCATCATGAAATTCCACTCACCACAGCTGATCTGTCTACTGTTGCTGCTGTGTGCCAGATCAGCCAACAACCGAGAACAACACTGAGCCCCAGGTATGGCCTGATAGAAGATGGAATTGATTTTGGTCTTTTGAATACAAGGTTACAGCACCCATTACGTGGCAACATCTGGATGGCTGGGGAAAGGTTCTCCAGAAGGCAGTATATGCTCTGAATCAGCATCCAATATATGATAAGTTTCTCCTATAGCCAGCATCTATGGATACAAGAAGCAGGGTATGCAAAAGTGAATACTTCTACTCACTATCACTGCTAGTGACCAACTAGAAAAGTCTGTGCTTCCTATTTCTGCAGCACTAAATTTTGCTGGCCTTGAAGTTTTTGTTCAGAGGCCATTGTGCTCCTGCCAGGAAGCATAACAAACTTTCCAATGAATTAGAAACTCAGACTGACCCGTGGTAATTTGGGGCTTCAAATGCCCTTAAAACAACAGACTAAGATAGGAATAACATCATCAGGATGGTTGATATATCAAGATTATCATGGGGAAATTGGACTGTCCCTCCACAATGGAGGTAAGAAGGATTATGTCTGAAATGTAGGCTATCCTTTAGTAGCATCTCTAGGTGCTACTGTGCCCTGTGATTAAAGTAATTTGGAAAATACATTAATCTAACCCAAGAAGGATGACAAAGGGAACAGACCAATAAGGAATGAAGGTGTGTTGGGGACCATTCAGGACAGCTGTGTCCTTACTTTATCAAACCTTACAAAAGCAGGAAGTTCCTGGCCTAACCTCAGGCTGTACAACTTCCTGGAGTACCTGCTAATCAGCCAGCTGCAGGGGCCTGGGACCAAAGTGACCTCACCCTCCCTTAGGAATTTTCCATCCTTCTCTCTGTGCTTCCCCTGTTCCCCCTCCCTGCCTGAAGCCCTGTTTATAAGCCTCAACACCCAGTCAATAAACGAGACCTCAACGCAACTCAGACTGACTCTGTCTTCCTTTACGCGCCTGGTCTCCTTTCTCTCTCACCCCCATTGATCTTTCAGGAGGTGCCTCCTCGGGTCTCATCAAATAACCTGGCCCGCGGGACCGGACAAAGGTGTAGGTCACTTTTCCTGGAAAAGAACCATGCACTTCTGATGTGCTTTTAGAGGATAAAAGAAATACAAAATGCAAAGTACAGGAATGTAATTCTAAATACCATCTAAGGCCATGTGACCAGTTGAAGAAATGAGGATTATAACTGACATGAGTGCTTCTGTTGTATTTTGTTAATGCATTTGTACAGATATTTGTAGGTGTTTTTCTTTTTTTTTTTTTTTAGTTTCCTTATAATATGTTGCAACACCAATTAAGAGAAGATCATTTGATATTAGATGTAAGTTTGAGTTACTAGAAAGATGTTCCTTAAGGGACATTGCTAGTATTCTAAATATATAGTGGATTTGTAATTTTATGTGGGATAGTTATGTTATCTTTAGGCATAACTATGACCTGGTTATTGTATTTCATTTGGAAATTAATCATGACTTATGAAGGTAGGATTGTGTGTCTAGTTGGCAAGATGTGGATGATGACCAATATTATTAGTTGTAAAGTTTACTATATCTGCAATGAATTATAATTCAAAATGGAGGGCACATTTGTGATCTGGACCTTAAGGCAAGAAGAGAACATGCCTTTGATCCTGATCCTGAGGTTGGATGACCTGTGCCTTTAATCCAGACCTTAAGGTTAGAAGGCACACCTTTAATCTGGGTCACAACTTCTGCTCGAAGGACAATGGAAGGAGGAAGGTGATGTGTTAGTTTTTTGTGTTCTTTTCTTCACCTTGTCAGCACATCCATTTCTTCACTGGCTTTGAAGCCTAGTTTTGTTTTTTAAGATTTATTTATATATGTATGTATGTATGCACCTATGTATGTATGTATGTATGTATATAGAATTTTGCCTGCATGTGTGCTTGCATGCCAGAAGAGGAAACCAGATCTCACTATAGATGGTTAGAAGCCACCATGTGGTTGCTGGAAATTAAACTCAGGACCTCTGGAAGAGCAGCCAATGCTCTTAAACTCTGAGCCTTCTCTTCAGCCCCAAAGCCTACATTTTTGGGATTCCAGCACCTACAAAAAATATCTGAGAAACCCAGACTTGTGAGACTGATCAGCTACTAGATACCTGGACTTTCTATTGATTCACAGCTAGCTGTTGTTGGACTGCAGCCTGTAAAGTATTCCAGTATATTTCTTTATATACCATGTATGTGTTCAGCAAAAGGTTACAAGCTGAGGAGTTCAATAATCAGGTGGTAAGGATGATTCTTTCTGTGGACAGTCAGCCATTTTTCTAGCCATTCATGTCATTGCCTAATGGGCCCCAAAACAAAGTGGCCATGGCTGCAGAGATGGGATCAATACAAAAGCTCAAATGAAATTCCACTCACCACAACTGATCTGGCTACTGTTGCTGCTGTGTGCCAGATCAGCCAACAACAGAGACCAACACTGAGAACCAGATATGGCCTGATAGAAGATGGAATTGACTTTGGCCTTTTGAAGACAATACATCACCAATTAGGTGGCAACGTCTGGAGGGCTGGGAAAAGGTTCTCCAGAAGGCAGTATATGCTCTGAATCATGACACGATTAGGTTAATTGTATTGGTAAGTTGATACATAGTCATTACTTAGTGGAAAGCTACTTTATTATTAATTTAATCAAGTAGGCATTCATTCTTTAATCTAACAAAATGCAAATATTAAGCTAATTGATGCTTAAAAGGGAAACACCAACATCAAAGCTCCAGTCACCAAGGAAGGAGAAAGTAAACTCTGTCTCCAGTTCTAAATCCATTATTTAGAAATGTAGTTAACTGACTGAATGATGTCACTGGGGAGCTATCTCCATGGTTAAGAGCACTGAGTGCTCTTCCAGAAAATCTGAATTCAATTCTCAACACCCATGTGGTGGATCACAAGTGTCTGTAGCTCTAGCTCTAGGGGATCTGACACCCTCACACAGACATCTGGTGATCTTGTCTTATCTATTCTTATGTAATCATTGGAATGATTGGAATGTCAGGTACTTTCCATTATTTGCTGGTCTATCCTTGGGTGGGTCTCTTAGTGGTGTCAGTTTATGGATTCAGGTGTTGTCTGACAGTGAGCTTGTCATGGCAGCTGTGTGGTCAAGCTGTTTTGGGGCCCCTACACCCTTCACCAATATCTTTTAGGCTTGTTCCAAAATGGGGTTGAAATGATGCAGCTGTCCATTTGTGGGTGATTCCTGCATGATGTACAGAACCACCAAGTGGCCCTAGTCTTTTCTTACTGGGTCAACCAAATATAGGAAATACTCCATGTCCCCATAGATGCCTGCTTGGCAGTAGAAGGCATTATAACAGAAGTAGAAACCATAGGCATTTGGGCAACTTCTTCATGTATCTTACTTGTGCCTTCAGGACCTGCTTGGGCCTGATCTGTTATATACCACTTCCATTTGATAACATATTGCTGCTGTGCATGTACTACTTTATGATTTTGCAGATCCCATAGCACAGCTCAGGATGAGCGGTTCAGGTCACATGATAAGGCACTGGCAAACCTTCAAATGTTCGGTTTCTTTCATTGGCTGCAATTGATGTCATGTCCTTCATGGTTGGCCATACTTTTTTTTTGAGCTGAGGATCAAGCCTAGGGCCTACCACTTGCTAGGCAAGTGCTCTACCACTGAGCTATATCCCCAACCTTTTTTTGTTTGTTTGTTTTGTTTTGTTTTCGAGACAGGGTTTCTCTGTGTAGCTTTGGAGCCTGTCTTGGAACTCACTCTGTAGACCAAGTTGGCCTTAAACTCACAGATTCGCCTGTCTCTGCCTCCCGAGTGCTGGAATTAAAGGTGTGCACCACAACTACCCGGTGGCCATACTTATTTTTGAAAATGTTTCTATTGGAAGCAGTGTCAGACACTTGAAATGATTTTAATAGGTATTATATTCCAATTCTCCAATGCTCCTATTTTTGTATTTTATTACATTTTGTTCTTTTACTGTGTCTGTGAGCGTGTGTGCTTTTTGTGTGTGTGTTTTTGTGTGTGTGTGTTTGAGTGTGTTTGTGTGTTTGTGTCTGTGTGTGTGTGTGTGTGTGTGTGTGCATACACTATGTAGCACAGGCTTCACAACTTACTGTGATCTTCCTGCCTCTGTGTCCAGATTGCTGGTATTGAAAGAATGTACTACTATGCACAGCTTGACATATAATCTTTATGGTCTAAGTCTCCTCTTCTTATGGTGGCCAGGGAGACCAGGAGACTGTGCCAGGATCCCTGATAATGGAGTTATATATAGTAGTGAGCTTCTATATGTACTGGGAACGGAAGCTGGATGCTCTGAAAGAATCTTCAGTGTTCTTAACTGGTAAGGCATTTTCTACCCTAAGTTTTCTGTCTTGATTATGTTTCCTGTACAAGGCAGTCTAGTCAGGGTCAGACACATGATAATGATTAAAAAGAAGAATTCTCCTTTAATTTCAAGAATAAGGCAGGGATGAGCTCCCTAATTATCTGTCCAATACAACATGGTCACCCAAATATCCATATTTGTATGACCAACAATGAATGCAGAAGATTGTTTTCATGTATTTCATACTTATTCACCAACACTTACCAAGGAAGACTTTAGAAGGAATTTGTGTAGAGAATAAATGAAGACATAAAAGGAGGAAGCAATGTAATATGTTTTAATTAACAATTGATAGAAATTAGTTGTACATTTTTAAATATTTGAAACTAGTGTAAAACCACTATGGAAGTCAGTATGGTATTTTCTCAAAAAATTGGGAATTAATCTACCTCAAGACATAGCCATACCAATCTTGGCCATATACTCAAGGAATGCTAAATCATACCACAAAGATACCTGCTTAACTATGTTCATAACAACATTATTGATAATTGTCAGAAACTGTCAACAACCTAGATGTCTGTCAACTGAAGAATGGATAAGGAAAATGTGGGACATATACACAATGGATCACTACTCAGCAGAGAAAAACAATGACAGCATAAAATTGCAGGCAAATGGATGGAACTAGAAAATATCATCCTGAGTGAGTTAACCCAGACTCAGAAGGACAAACATGCTATGTACTCACTCACAAGTGGATAGTAGATCTAAAGCAAAGGACAATCATACTGCAACCCATAGAACCAGAGGCAGAGAGCAGGGGGGACCCTAGGATGACTGTGGCTTATAGTAAGTTTTGGTTTTATCCAATCCTTGGGCAATCTATAGTGAAAAATTTCACTATTAGGATAAGAATTTGTACTGTACTAAGGTGAAAAAAAAAAGAGAAACATAATTTAAAAATTAAATAAACTAAAAAAATTAAAACAAAACAAAAACAAGGATGAGTTTAGAAGGTATTTCAAAAGGGGCTAAGACCTTGTGGTACAAGATGAACATCCCAGAGGCATTTTTTCCATCATTTTTATAATTTATGTATGGCTCCGCATGATTTTTATGTATAAATTCCTCTAAGTTTCTCCACTGTTACATTGTGCTCATGTTCAGAAATGGATTGGTTAACCTAGCCTGCTTAGGAATATGGAGAACTCTACACAACCAAGTCCAGATTCCCTATGTAAAATCTGCATGCTTCCTTTCCTTAGAAAAAGCTTTGGCCGGGCGGTGGTGGCACACGCCTTTAATCCCAGCACTCAGGAGGCAGAGCCAGGCGGATCTCTGTGAGTTCGAGGCCAGCCTGGTCTCCAAAGCGAGTTCCAGGAAAGGCGCAAAGCTACACAGAGAAACCCGGTCTCGAGAAAAAAAAAAAAAGAAAAAGCTTTGGAAAAGCATTCCACACTCTACCATCCTCCTGCAGGTAAGAAATTTTTCTCCTTTCTTCTGTATTGGATATTGTGATGGCTATTCTTGGTAGTCAAACTGACTACCTCTGCAATTAACTAAAACCAAAATAGTTGGGTACACCTGTGAGGGATTTTTGAAGGGTTTTGAAATTAAAGACCCATCTTTAATCTAGATCATTTTAGGTGATATTCACTTTCAGCTGCTTGGTGTCTGTGCACAATTTTAAGCCCAGCAGTGAGGAGGCAGAATCACATGGGGTTTCTGACTTTGAGCCCAGCCTGGTCTACAGAATGAGTTCCAGGGCTACACCGATAAATCAAGTCTCAAAAACATTAAAAAAAAATCAAACAAAGTATAAGCTCCACCTTTAATCTGGATCATACCTTCTGGTGCCAGCCTACATATATAAAGGACACTGGAGGAGAAAGCTTTCCCTTTGCCTACTTGCCCTAGCTCTGGCTACCAAATTCATTCCTTTACCAGCATTAGAGCCCACTTCCTTAGATGTGTGGTGTATACTGAAGACCAGTGGAGATACACAGCCTCATGAACTAAACAGCTACTGAATTCATCAAATTTCCATTGGCACCTGCCATTGATGCACTACCTGAACCACAGTTTGTGAGACATTTGAATAAATCCACTTCTTTATACACGGAGAGATTTGTTCTATCATTTTAGGTAGAGAACCTTGAATAATGCAGTTGTTTTTTTCCTTCACCTGCCCAGTGAGAAAAATGTGCTGGCTAACAATAGTGTTCATGAACACATTTTCCCTAGCTCAATTGTTCTCTAAGTATTAAATTATCCATGAAGACTACTCTTTGATATTATTAATTTGCCAAAAGTTTGTTCTGAATTTCTGGAATAAAACTCCTAAAGCAATGGACCTATTTTCTTGGTTTTGATCCAGTTTCTCCTTTTCTTTGCTGGTTGTCTGAAGTCGCTATGACAACCAGGTAAAAAGTACCTTCAGTTCACCTGATGTCAGCATTAAGTCACATAATAAACACTCTCCTTGTGTGTCTTTAAATCTCTCTTTAGTTGTTAATATTCCTGACATTTTTTTCCTATGTAACAGGGAATCACTTCACTCCACATAGTTTAGTGGTCTGTGCAAGCTAGCTAGCCACATTGTGTCTAGGAGGAAGAAGGGGAAGTTTCTATGAAGTGCAGGAAGATAGCAGGGTCAGATATTGGAGCCAGGTGCAAGTGCTATTATTATGCATGTCTCTGCTCATTTAGAAAAAGTCTTTGTCTATGGTGAAAGGCAGGGTCAGATACCATAGTGCTGTGTCTTTAAGCCACTGTAATCCTATGGGAGGTGCTCTAGTCACTCAGGTCTCACTAGCCAATCAGGCACTCCAGGTGACCTGCCAGTCAAAAGTTGTGCAGGGTCCTTCTGGCCACTGGATTCAGACTTGGCTTTGAAGAACAGCTGGTTCCAGCAGTTTTGTGTGGTGTGCTGTGAGTGCTGCTTCAGGAAGCTGAGCCGAGAGCATGGCCAAGCTGAGAAACCATGACATGGTGAGTGAGGGGCTGCTGTCTCCAGATAGAGTGGAGGAGATGGTGAGGTCGAAGATCTGGTGTGATGTGTCCTCCTTGGATCTAGGTGGGAACCTGTCTGCAGAATCTTTGTACTATGAGGTCCCATGTGGCACTTGAATCTTGGACCCTGGGGCAGGCCTCTGAATAACTTTGCTCTGTGGACTGAGTCTTCCCAGATTTGGGCACAGGGAGCTGTGTAGAAACATCTTTGTGCTGCATGAGGGTGGCCCATGCATTTAATCCCAGCACTGGGAGACAGAGTCAGGCAGATCTGTGTGATTTCAAGGCCAGCCTGCTCAACAAAGTGAGAGCCAGGTCAGGCATCAAAACTACACAGAGAAGCCCTGTCGGAAAAAAAAAAAGGAAAGGTTTTTGTAGTGAGTTTTGACATGTTTTTGGTGCATCCATAGAAAGAAGGTTTTCAAACATGGAGAGTGCCTTCCAGTAACTTTGCATTTCATTTTCATGTGTAAGATCCATTCATATTTAATTTTGTGGAAGTTGTAAAAGGCATCTCATGTGTTGGATAGCATGTCACTATTAACGTGTGATGTAGAAGAGTAGAATTGGTGATATAAAAGATTTACTAATTCTTTGAAGATAGTAACTCTCACAAAATAGGCGTTAGCTGAGGGAGGACTACCTCAAAAAAAAAAAAACCTCAAAGGTAAGTGTATTATAGCCAGGCCTGTTAGAGATTAGGACAGGAGGATACACATTTGTTCAGCTCCAAACCATTTCAAAGGAGCCACTGCTTATTTAAAACAAACCACTAGGTGTAACGCTGAATCAAAAAATAGGACTCTAACAAGCTGCTCATTCAGGCATTACAGGGTTTCAAATAACCTTAAATCCTGGCATGCCATGAAGTTCCAGTTTTCTTCTTGAGAAAAGCAGAGTTCTGCCAGATGGACAATATGACAAATATGTCAACGTATTTGAAAAGTAAAACACTAGCCAGTGGTGGTGGTGCACACCTATTTTCCCTGCACTCACTCAGGAGGCAGAGGCAGGTTGACCTCTGTGAGTTTGAGGACAGCTGGTCTACAGAGCAAGTTCCAGGAGAGGCTCCAAAGCTACACAGTAAAAATCTGTCTTGAAAATACAAAAAAAAAAAAAGAAAGAAAGAAAGAAAGAAAGAAAAGAAAAGAAAGGAATTAAGAATAATAGAAAAGTAAAACACTAATGTGTTAAGGAATTGCCTGATGAGGCAAGGCTTTCATTTAGGTCCTCAGGCATAGATTACAAAAACTCTTTTGTGAGTTAGTAATAATCTTGGACATAGGGCTAGTATGCTTTCCCTAAGGGCCTGGTGTACTGATAATAAAACCGAGCTCCTTCCCCCAAACCAGGAATATGCTTTTGAGAACTAGCAATGATCAGGAACCAGGGTTTTTGTGGTAGGGTTACTTTAGATCCTGAGAAACCAAGTTTTTCCCCAACATTGCGGTATAGTTATCAGTCCACAGATCAAGTGGGCTTAGGAATGTTCTGTTTTTTGGAGCTGAAGATCAAACCCAGGGCCTTGTGCTTGCTAGACAAGTGCTCTGCTGTAGCTTGAGTTTTCCTGCCTGGCCCACAGTCAGAACAAATCTCTCTCACCTGCCAGTCCCACAGCCTCTCAGACCCAACCAAGTAAACACAGAGACTTATATTGGTTACAAACTGTATGGCTGTGGCAGGCTTCTTGCTAACTGTTCTTACAGCTTAAAATTAATCCATTCCATAAATCTATACATTGCCACATGGCTCATGGCTTACCGGCATCTTCACATGCTGTTTCTCATCGTGGTGGCTGGCAGTGTCTCTCTGACTCAGCCTTCCACTTCCCAGCTTTATTCTCCTCCTTTTCCCCCCTACACTTCCTGCCTAGCCAATGGCCAATCAGTGTTTTATTTATTGACTAATTAGCAACACATTTGCCATACAGAACATCCCACAGCACTTCCCCCCCCTTTTTTTTTTTCAAAAAGGAAGGTTTTAACCTTAACAAAGTAAACTTACATGTAATTTGGGAATTTGGGCGTAGCTTCTCTTACTACTTCCTGCTGGAGAGGGGTGCTGTATCTTATGGGGATACAAAGAAAATTTTAGGATTAAGGAATAGTCCATGAGGGTGTATCATCTGAGCCAGTTGCCTTCAAATCATTCTGGATGTTGGATCATCTGGGCCATGGTGTCATCAGAGACCTTTCAGGGGGTCTTGGCTGGTCAAACCTGATGTATCTTAATCTGGAACAAATCCATAGCCTCTGGCTTTCTGTGGGAACAAAAGCAGAGTCTCCTTTCCAAAGCAACATATCTTTATATCCAAATTTTAAAGTCAAGGTATCTTTAAAATATACATATTGGCATAACTCAACAGCTTTTACAATCAAATGTTTTTCTGCAGTTAAAAGTCCCAAAGACAATACAATCCAGATTCTCTGTGTAATATTTATCTTCACGTGGCTTATTTTTTATATTAATTATACTGTCTCTTTAAAGACTTTATTTTTTAAAACTATGTATTTGTTTCTATAACTGTATATATCACCTTTTTTTGTCTCTTTCAAGCCTACAAATATTTTACACACATTGTAAACTATTACATCTGAATCTGTCTTATTGTGAATCTAATGCTTTAAACTGCAGCAGCTGTGGCTGCTGGCTCCACCCACCTCAGCTTCCCAACATGGCAGTGTGTTAACCACCAGCTCTGGGAGCTATCTTGGGTCTATGCTTTTATCCAACCGGTGTGTAGCCCAAAAACCTCTTTCTTTTGTTTTGTACTAGTAAAGTCAAAATCCACCATGTAGCTTAATGTGCCATTTGCAGAGGCCTCATTCTCGCCATACTGCAGGTCGAATGCTCACACTAGGAACCCACCAGTAGCTCAAACCGGCAGCTGCCACTCATTTGAGAGAGACAATTAGGAACTGTTTTTAGCTCTGTTTTAGAATCTTTTCTCAGGTTTTAGGTGGAAACTCTTGCCTCCATGTTGGACACCATTTGTAGCTTGAGTTTTCCTGCCTGGCCCACAGTCAGGACAAATCTCTCTCACCTGCCAGTCCCACAGCCTCTCAGACCCAACCAAGTAAACACAGAGACTTATATTGCTTTCATACTGTATGGCCGAGGCCGGCTTCTTGCTAACTGTTCTTATAGCTTAAATTAATCCATTTCCATTAATCTATACCTTGCCACATGGCTCGTGGCTTACCGGCATCTTCACATGCTATTTCTCATCGTGGTGGCTGGCAGTGTCTCTCTGACTCAGCCTTCCACTTCCCAGTTTTATTCTTCTCCTTTTCCAGCCTACACTTCCTGCCTAGCCAATGGCCAATCAGTGTTTTATTTATTGACTAATTAGCAACACATTTGCCATACAGAACAAGTGCTCTGCCAATGAGCTAAATCCCCAACCCCTAGTAATGTTCCTGAGATACCCTGTTTCCCCTTGTGCAGCATTGTTTGAATAGGCTCCTCTTTGAGTCTGCCCCATTGTATGATAGTTTCTGCTGACATCCTAGAAGTTCCCCATTTCCTTTCATTTTACTCCTGGAAGTAGTATCCAAGGTGCTATTCTTCTTAAGAAGCTTAGTTGACATGAGACATAGCTTGTGTAAGACCTCTACACGCCAGCTTTTATCTTTTCTACATTATACTTCTCTCTTTCTAATCCTGTGTGACCTTCACCTCAAGACCCAGTCACTGAAGAAGATCCTGCTTTTTCACATCACTGGAGTACTTAAGAAATAATTTTGGAAATGTCTTTATTGTGTAAGTTTTCCCTCTGTCTAAGCGAGTAGACTTGAAGTCTTCTGTCCCTATTTAAATTATTGAAAGTGTAACCTGATGACTGAACCTAAATGTCACAAGGATGCTTTGCACATGTTGAGTGCAATATCTATTCTAGGCTGGCTCTTCCTTTAGAATTTGCTGGAGATGGATGCACATTATCACTAAAGATATTTTTCTTTATCTCTGAAATGTGTTGAGTGATTTCTACCTTGGAAAGCATTTTAATTCTAGAACAGCTGCATTTCAATCCTGTTAGAAAAATGTTTCTGAAACAAGCTCTCTTGTATTGACACAAGTGGCCTTGGTCCCAGTCTATGGCAATGACTTTCCTGTCCTCTACATTACACATTAAAAGTCTTAAATTAAATGATTGCATCACCTCAGAGTTTCAAAACTATACTTTTGAGTCATGCAGTTGCATATCCTTTGCAGTGAAAGGAAAAGGATTTGATGTGGAGCATGATTTCTACCTTCAGACCAGAATAGAAGGAATAGTTTATTGTGTACACTGCTGGGGGAAACATGGTAGACAATCAGTTGCTGGAGTTATTATTATGAAAACACACCTCATTGTAGCATGGGAAAGGATTTTGTAATTTCCCAGCATGTACTGATTGATGTCTTGTGAATGAAGACAGACCAGACTGGTGGGTGTACAATTTGAGAAGATCAACTTGCACCACAGGATATTGAATTTTTAATTATACAAGTCTCCTATGCAGATTTTTCAGTCCTCCTTGACAAAGTTATGTTAGTTCAGAGGATTGAGAAAAAGGCCATTGACTGTAACTCTTTGTGTCACATTACAGATGACAGCAGCCAACAAGTATATATGGGAAGAACAACCTATCTCTTTTTAATGATATTCCCTCTACTAGAGAAGGTCCCACTCTTTTTGCAATTCAATGTAACTAAGTATTTTATCTTAAAAAATACGTTACTTTATCACTTTAAAATACTATCTACTGTTATTAGTTTTAAGATTTTTAACTGCATTGCTGCTATTACCTGTTTCTGTTCTCTAATGTGTCTTCGTTATTAATTGTTTCATTTCTTTTCTCTCAAGAGCTGTTGATTATTGATTTATGTGTAGAGAAATGTCTCCTGTAGCCCAGGCTTGATGCATGCTGTGTATTTGAGAATTGCTTTGAACACCTAAACCTGCCTCTGCTGCCCAGTGCTGGGAAGACAGTTCTGCAACTTGTTCCAGGCTGACTCCAGTGAGAAGGGAACATGGACCAGTTAATTGGTTTCCACCAGTCTCTGTGGCTTTTGGGTTGACATACAAATGAACAGGGACCTGTGCAAAAATTGATCCAGCTGATGTAGTGGCAGTGCAGAAAGGTAGGGGCAGGAAGGAGGGTGAGAGCTTACCTGCTTCAACAGTGGTTGAGATTAGCAATGTGGAGTCATGTAATCAATTTTAGATTCACCATAAATATCCTGACTGCCCATTTCTTGGGGTCCCTAGACCAGATCATTCAGTAATCTGGATAAAGGACTGACCTTGTAGTGCAATAAAATTACTGTAGTTACACTGGTTCAACCAACAGAGAAGGTCTGAGTAAAACAGTGCAGCCCTGCCTAGCAGACTGTTATTTTCCTTCTTTAAGATATATAGCTTTAGAAAAAAAAGATATACGTAATCTTTGGTTTGTTTTCATACTAATCCCTAGTCCCTGGAACACATGGCCATCAATTGTGTGTGAACTTTTCAAAGTAATTCTTTGAGATTATGACTACATCATGCCTCAATCTCTTTTCTTTTTAGAAGTCCTACCATTGATGACTCACTGTTTTCTAATTCCTGACCTGTTTTTCTATAACAACAATTACACAGTAATCATAGTTACTGTTTGAATGTGACTTGTGTTTTACTTCCCAGCTGCAATGCATAGGTTTGGCACCACTCGACAGTCAGTGTGCATTGGAATTTGTGCACAAGGGAGTGTGTGCCTTGGAAGGGGAACAGGAAGTACTCCAAGAGACTGGAAGAATTTCTACTAAAATAAAAATATCTTAGATTAGGGTCTTGCCTACCCCTAGGGTGGAAGGGCAGAGCTGGGAGGGCCTGTGCTGTCTGTGTCATTTGGTCTCTGATCACCCAGTGGGGGAGCTACTATTGTCCTGACTCCCAGCTGGGGGGCCTTAGCTAATGTGGGACCCTGGAAAGGTATAGCAATTAGGAGCACCAGTGGGAGGTAGCTTGCAGGTTCTTTCTAGAATTACCTTCTGGCTCGGCTGTAGAGAGCTGTGAGGGAGAACACAAGCCATGTCATGGTGAATGTGGGGACTACTGACTGTAGAACAAAAGGAGCAGTTCTGTTGAGCTGTCAGAGCTTCTGTGACTTGGATGGATCATGAACCAGACTTTTGTTTTGTTGGTCCACGTGGTTACCTGGGCAGTGACCTTTCTCTGAGGCTCTCTGAATGTTGATTTTGTGAAATGGAGAAGGCTCTGCCAACCTGCCCATAGAAAGCTGTGGTTCTTGTAATATATGTATCCAGTGTGCACAAATAGGCTTTGCTTATAGTAAGCAGTGGGATGACAGATTGGAAATCTGAAGATCTAGTTTCTAGAAGTTCTGATCATTTCACTCCACTTTCAAGTTTGTCTTACAAATGTCACAAACAGTTTAGCAACTGGTAGAAAGAAGTGTTGGGGATTCTCCTTCAGCAATATATGATTAGAATGTTTTAAAACTTTCAATAATAGTCTCAACGTGATTCAGGGAAGTCCAGTTTCAGGGGAGAAAAGAAGTTTCTGAGCAGCAGATATATTTCAGGTTTGCATGTTGTTGGGAAGGTGCATAGGGCAGATTCTACATCATGTGCCATAATCTATGTGGGAGAAAATAGACATTCAATTATTCTTCTACACTGTTTTGTGACTCGGCATCAGTGGGTCTGGGTTTGCCTGAAACCACAAGAGGACATGAGGGTTTGAAGAGCCATAGCAGGAGATTACCTCCATTTGCCAAGAGAGCTCTAGAGTTTGGGGCCTCTCTGTAGTTGGATTGTAAGAAACATAACAGTTTAAGGGTCACTTGGAATTAATTTTTTGGGAGTTGTAACATCTGTGTTAATTTCTATATATGTAGAGTATAGGTAATTGGTTAACATTGGTCAAGATCACACTTTTCCTGGCTGAGATTCCTTTGATTTTTTTATTAAAACTTTACTTCTGCTTCAGTCCTTGGCTTTTTCTGTCTCCGTTATTCTTTTACAAATGTTTTACATATATATGATTATTGTAGCTTTTTGGTAAATATAGAAACCACATAGTAGCTATATGTGTATTATTTCTTCATGATCCTATTGAACATTCTGTGTGTTTCCACTTTGCATGTAGCATTGGAATCAGGAATCCTATTAAAAATTGTTGTGAATTTTTTTTAAGAATGTATTCATTTCATGCTGCAAATTTACCAAACACAGCCTCTTAATATTGATGTATCATGTTCCCATGTGTCATTTATTTACTTCTTTGATAATTTAGGTTAAATTTTGTTGTTGTTGTAAATTAGTGAAAGAGTTTTATTTTATTGTGTAAAATGTAATATAGGGTGTGTCAGGTGGCACAGAATGTATTCTTCTTGGGGATGACGTGAATTCACATTCCAATATCCAAGGTGGGGGGACTCATAACTACCTGCTACTCCAAATCTAGGTGATCTGATGCCCTCTTTTCCTTCTATGTCACCTGTACACACATGAAAGACATTCTCACACACAAACACACAACTGGGGATAAACTTTTTCCAAGTTCTTGTGACTCGTAAAGCCCTTAGTGCAAAACAATTTGCTTTAGGTATATAAAACAAATCATACACTGTTTCTTTAAAATCTGTTATCTTGCATTTGGTATGAAAAAGTTTCTATTTCCTCATTTGTTGTAGAATATGACTCTGAGTTGTTTACTTTTGTTTATGCTGTGGAACATTTGTTTAATGATGAAAAGATGTGTTGCATTCTTTTATATTGCATTTTTTTAAACTCAGTGAAGCTGCATTACTTTGTGTGTCTAAAACACATTATGGTCTAATAACAAGCTGATAAGCCAATAGTGAGGCAGAAGAAAGGCTAGACAGGGCTGGCAGGCAGAGAGAATAAATAGAAGGAAAAATCTGGAGGAAAAGAAGAAAGAGCAAGAAAAGGGAGAAGAGATTGCTAGGGATCAGCCACCAAGCCCCACACCAGCCGTGCAGTAAAAGTGAAAGTAAAATTTACAGAAGAAAGTGAAAGGGAAAAGCCTAGAGGCAAATGGTAGACAGGATAAGTTTAGAAAAGCTGATAAGAAACAAGCAAAGCAAAGGCCAGATATTTATAATTAAAAATAAGCTTGCGTAATTTATTTGGTAAGTATGTGGTGGGCCCCCCAAAGAGCAAAAACAACCAACAACACTTTCTCTGATGCAGACTTACAAGTCATCGTCAGCCATAGCAAACAAAATGGTGCCTAAGGGATCCTAACAAATATAATTTTCTTTATTATAAGAGAATGAGTTAATTTTAGTAATCAAAATTATTTTCAACAAAGTTAAAACATCAGAAAGCTTGAAGCAAATATCTCCAGTTTTGGTGAAATCGCTCTTCTCTCCCAATCCATTTTCTATTATTGGCTAAGGACAGGACTGGAGTGCACAGGATTACTGTTGGCCAGGGATTTTTTGTGATTTAATTTTATTTAGAATCTTGTTGTTTTTGTTTAAGGGGCCATTGTATATATTTTTAGGTGTCTTTTTTTTGTCTTGTTTTTTTCAGTGGTTCCATCTATGATGCTGATTTTATTGTCATGTAAATTTATTGTTGTATCTTTTAAAATGATAAGTATTCATCATTTTTTTCAGAAAATTTACTATATTCTATATGAATGTCTTGAGCTTGTGTTGACTTGGGGAGTTTCTGTGAAGAGACAGTTTTACTTTTCTCTTCTTGATCTTAGAGGCTCGATTCTTCTTCTTCTTCTTCTTCTTTTTGTTTGTTTTTTTGAGACAGGGTTTCTCTGTGTAGCTTTGGAGCCTGTCCTGGCACTTGCTCTGTAGACCAGGCTGACCTCAAACTCACAGAGATCTGCCTGCCTCTGCCTCCCAAGTGCTGGGACTAAAAGCATGTGCCACCACCACCCAGCTCTCAATTCTTGATCTATCTGTGTTTTCCTCTTGTTTCTATCTTAATGTTTGGGTTTTGCTGCTTAAGGAATTATTGTGGTCAATATGTTGGTTTGGGTTTTATAAATTATCTCATATATTATTATCTCTGTCTTAATTAGCTTTAGCTATTAACATGATGTAGCTTAGTGTCATCTGAGGCAACATCAATGGAGGCTTTGTCCAGATCAGAAGCACTGGTTGTTAAATTTGTGAGAAAATGTGATTGATGTAGAAAGGCTCTTCCACTGAGGTTTCAATACCCTAAGGGAGTGGGCCTTATATGGTTGAGAGATCTAGCTTAGGACAGGACAATGACCCAGCAAGAGAGAATGCCAGTAAACAAAGTTTTCCAGCGGTTCTTGTCTTCAGTTCTGAGTTTCTATCCAAAGCTCCCACAAATATGGCTTGTGATCCGGCAATATCAGACAAGTGAAACCATGCTTTTGCTTAGAGAATGTATTCACAGGAAGATACATGCAGGTTACATCAAACTGTAATACACCAAATGTGATTGTGTTGCTGAGTAGAATGTGTGAATGTTCTCTTTTGGAGGAATGTTGAAGATATTAGGAATTTAGATGGCAAAAGCCATAAAGAACTATACACAGAGCTTAATCAGATGCTCTGTATGACTAGGACTATGAGAATGTTGAAAGTAATACAGACAGTGGAGCTTAAGGTCATAGCATTACAGTGGGAAATAGACACCATGAAAAAGTTAGCTCGAGGTCATTTATATAATATTTTGTCCCCAAATCATTCCTATTTTCTCCATTCTCTGAGAAATTGCATAAAGCAGAATTGAAAAGTAATTCGATGATTTTTTGGGACAAACTATTGATTCTGTTGGGTGTTTACTTCTGATGACTGAATCTGGTTTACAGTGGAAAAGAAACAAGTGGTGCAGAAACAAATGAAAAGTCAGAGTCCACACCCCTGTCTTCTTTCTAGTTTAAAATTTTATTCTTCTCTTATACAACACACAGCGAAAAACAGCATGAGGTAGTTTCAAATGCCAGTTCTGTGATGAAGCAGAGGCAGGACATTTCAAGAAGTTAAACACTATTAAAGAGAAGGCCCTTCTCAGCATTTGAAGCCTAAGAAGGTACCCTAAGGGTAAGACTCCATCCATCTATGCCTTCAGTTTATGGCAACTTGATTCCTAATCTGAAGAAGCAACTTCACACAGAACCAGTTGTAAGTCTGGTCCAAGCATCACAAACATCACAACTTAGATGCCAAATTTGGGGGTGTAACCCATGATGTGCTGGTTCTGTAAAAAAAGATGTAAACTTATAGGCTGTGCAAGCTCTCTAGCCAGAGTGTGTCCCAGAGGAGAAAGTGACTTTTCCTTGCAGTTTTCTGTGTATGTGTTTTTTTTTATCTTTTATAGCTGTGAGAATGGCATTGGTACACTTATCTTTAAATTGAACATCAAGACTGACAGGTTACATAGGCTCCAAAATAATATTTTTTCACTGTATCATTTACTGGTTTTCAGGTAAGACCTTATGGTACAAGAGGATGAACATGCCAGAGGCATTTCTTTCCATCATTTTTATCATTTATATATGTTTCTGCATGACATTGAACTAACAATACCCCTAAACATCTCTATTTTACATTGTGATCATGTTAAGAAGTGGATTTGTTTACTTGCCTGTTTCGGAATAGGGAGAATTCTCCATGAACATGTCCAGACTTGTTAAGTATGATCTAGATATTCCTTTGTTTAGGAAAAGCATGCTTTCCCTTCCTCCTACAGGTAAGAAATTTTCTCATTTCTTTTTTTTGGCTGTTGTGATGGCTATTCTTGGTAGTCTCACTGCCCATTTCCGGAATTAATGAAAACCCAGAGTTGGGTATACTTGTGAGGAATTTTTTTGTTTTTTTTTATTTGTTTTTCGAGACAGGGTTTCTCTGAGTAGCTTTGCGCCTTTCCTGGAACTCACTTGGTAGCCCAGGCTGGCCTCGAACTTACAGAGATCCGCCTGGCTCTGCCTCCCGAGTGCTGGGATTAAAGGCGTGCACCACCACCGCCCGGCGAGGAATTTTTTTTTTTATGTTTTAAAATTAAATATACGTCTTTAATCTTGATCATTTGAGGTGGAATCAACCTTCAGCTTCTTACTAAATGTGTACACCTTTAACCCAAGCACTCAGGAAGCAGAAACAATTGGATTTTCCTGAGTTTGAGGACATCCTGGTCTACAGAATGTGTATCTGTAGTACACAGATAAACCCTGTCTTGAAAACAATGAATAAATAAATAATAAATAAGCAATGTTTGAGATCCACCTTTAATCTGGACTGCACCTCTGGGGGGACTGTACATATATAAAGCTCTCTCTCCCTGCCTCTCTCTCTCTCTCTCTCTCTCTCTCTCTCTCTCTCTCTCTCTCTCTCTTTTTGCTTCTATGCCATAGCACAGACTACCAAGTTCATTCCTTTACCAGCATTAGAGCCCACTTCCTGGTATTTTGGTGTATAAGGTAGACCAGTTGAAATATCAAGCCTCATATACTGAATTACTGGACTCTTAATATTGCCATTGATAGACAGCCATTGTTGGACTATCTGGAACACAGTTTGTGAAATATTGTATTAAATCAACTTTCTACATACATGGAGAGATTTATTTTGCTGTTCCTATTCATGTAGAAATCATTGAATAACACAATTGTGTTTTTTTACCTATCCACTGAGGAAAATGTGCTGGCTAACAATGGTGCTCAGAAATGCATTCTTTCTAGTTCAATTACTCTAAGTATTCAGCTTTCAATAAAGACTATTCTTTATCATTATTTAATTTCCCAACACTTTTCTGAATTTCAAAAATAAAATTCTTTAAGCAATAGAGCTGTCATCCAGCTTTCTGATGGGAGAAAGACTTATTATCTTGTGGGTGATCTACTTCCTGCTTTTCTTTCATCATTGTCTGAAGTCCCCTTGACAAGCAGGTAAAAAGGACATTCAACTCACCTGACCTCAGTGTGAAGCCATGTAACAAACATCTCCTATTTTGTGATTATATCTCTCTTTAGTTGTTAATATTGCCGGTACCCATCCACCTGTGTTACAGGGAATCACTGCATGCCACATATTTTAGTGGTCTAGCCACATTGTGTCCAGGAGGATGAAGGGGAAGTGCCTATGGAGGACAGGAGGAAAGCAGGGTCCCCTCTTAGAGTCAGGGGCAGCTGCTATTTATATGCAAATCACAGCTGATTCAGAAAAGTTCTGGGTCTGGGGTGGAAAGCAGTATCAGGAACCATTGTGCTGTGCCTTTAAGCACAGATTAACCCTATGGGAGGTGCTCCTGTCACTCAGGCTTCAGTAGCCAATCAGGTGTTCCAGGCAAAAGTTGTGCAGGGTCCTTCCTGCCCCGGGGCTTCAGGCTTGGCTTGAAGAGAAGCTGGTGCCAGTGGTTTTGTGTGCTGTGCTGTGAGTTCCGCTGCAGGGAGCTGAGCAGAGAACATAGGAGATCTGGAAAACCATGAAATGGTGAGCTAGTGGCTGCTATCCCTAGACTGGGAGGAGAGGCCAGTTGAGCCATGGGAGAGGAGCCAGTGTTGTGGATCCTCCTCTGGCTGGGAGGGAGCCAGTGTCTGGATGAAGAGTTCCACATGTTCTTGCCTGGTCATGCATGGTCCTGCTGTGCCTCCATGCTCCATTGTGGTTTTTCATGGTCCTGTGTGGTCTTTTCACTTTTGAGTCATGGTCACTGATATTGCTGGAGGTGGAATTGAACAGTGTCTGTAGCCCCATAGGGCACTGCCCTTGTTATCCTTGTGACTAATCATCCTAAATCTTGGATTATACATCTGTAGCACCACAGAGTTCTAAAATTACCTATTTGAGTCACATTGTGGACTGTCCATTGCAGAACAGGGAAAGGATTTGTATGTGGAGCATAACTTCCCCCTTCAGACTGGAAGAAGAGGAACAGTGTACTGTGTACAGTGCAGGGGGAAACAGACTAGACAATAGCTTGATCACAGACTGAATTTGATGGCTGTGAGCTGCAGGCATCTCCATTACAAAGAAGGACTGAGGGGGCAGGGTGAGTGACTTTCTCTATAATTTTCCTGCATGGATAAATTTCTTCCATTTGAATGAAGACAGACAGAATTGGGGGGGGGGATTTTGGGAAGATATCTTGAATTAGTAAATATTCTGTTTCAAATTAGGGAACTCTCCTACTTAGATATGTGCAATCCTGGTGGACACAGTTAAGTTAACTCAGAGGTTTGAGACACAGGCCATTGACTCTAACTCCATGTGTTAGCTTACAACAATCAGTGGCTAACACTTCACATGGGACAAATCATACACTGTCTTATTAATGGTATTCTCTCTGTCAAAGTATTACCTACTCCATTTCAATGTCAGTATACCTGTGTCCTTCCAATTATTTTTATCATTATAAAACATAAATTATTGGTATCGTTTTTAAAATTCATTTTGTAAAATATATTACTGTAATTTTTTACTATTTAACAATGTTTTTCATTTTCAGAATCTCATTTCATTTTTTCAATGCTATTTATTTATTCATCTATGCATTTATATCTGTTTAGAGCAGTGATTCTCCACATGCCAGATCATTGCTCCATCTGGGTAATCAAATGATGCTATTACAGGGTTGGTCTAAGACAACCAAAAAGTGCAGATGTTTATATTATAATTCCTAGCAGTAGCAAACATGTGGTTATGAACTAGCAGTGAAAATAATTTTATAGTTGAGGGGTCACCACATCATGAGGAACTGTACTTAATGGTTACATCCTTAGGTAGGTTGAGAACCACAGGTTTAGACCAGTGTATCTTGTAGCTCAGGCTTGCATCACACTATATAATTGAGAATGGCTTTGGACACCTAATCTTGCCTCTGCTTCCCAGTGCTAGAAGTACAGTCCTGAAACTCCTTCCAAGCTGGGCCTTGACTGATCTGTGGGGAGGAAAATAGACCAGTGAATGAGTATCCTCCAAGTTCTTCATATTTTATTGTGAAATTACAAATAAAGTGGGACCTGTGTAAGAACTGAGTTCACTTTCCCAGTGTAAAACAAGTGTAGTCACAGCAGAGAAAGGGATGGGCAAGGAAGTCGTGAAAGCTTTCCTGCTGTGACAGTAGTAGACATTAGCAATGAGTAGGTAATCCATTTTAGATGATCAATAAATGTTCTGACTGGCCATTTCTTCAGTCCACAGACCAGGTTATCTAGAGTCTGGATAGAGAACTGAATTTTTATGAAACCAAATTACTGTAATTATATCAGTTCAACCAAGTAGTAGAACTGGATATAGTGGTGTGGCCCCGCCTAATATGACTCCTTTCCAGGTTTATGATGGATATTCAGAGAGAAATAATGTTAGTACTTGGTTTGCTCTAATACAAATTTCTAGTCTCTGGAGAATATGGACATAAAGCCAGTTTCAACTTTTTCACCAATTTTTTTTGTATTATAATTATATTATTCCCACTGTATTATTTCCTGCCTCCAATCCCTCCCATAGTCCCTTGTGTTTTAATCTATGGCCTCTTTTTGGTTAACAACAGATATGGTTTGAATGTGACTTGTGTTTGGATGCTGGATCTCTCAGCTATGAAACACAGGGCTGTCTACACTGCACATTGACTGTGTAATGGAATGTCCACAAATAGGACTCTGTGCCTTGGAAGAGGAATAGGAAGTACTCTGGGAGAGTGGAGGAATTTACTAAACTACAAATTTCCTGGAATAGTATCCTGTCTGACAATAGTATAGATGGACCAACCTGGGATGGTTTTTGCTCTCTGAGTCATTTGATCTCTGCACACCCACTAGGATAACTGCTCATGTCCTGAAGCCCAACTGTGTGGTCCTAGCTAATGAGGGATTCTGGGAAGGCTTAGCAATTAGGAATACCAGTAGAAGGAAGCTTAGAGGTTCTTTCCAGGAATTTCCTTTTGTTCTGCTGTAGGGAGCTGTAAGGACAACCACAAGCCATCTAATAGTGACAGTGGGGGCCACTATCCCTAGACCAGAAAGTGCAGGATGGCTTATCTGTCAAAGCTGCTTGGATTGTGATGGACCATGGGCCAGACTGAGTTTCTTTTGGTCTCTGTGGTGACTTGGGTGGTGGCCCTTAGCCTCTGACCTTTATGGAGTGTGGATTACCTGGGGAGGGGGAGGCTCTGCCATCCTGTCATGGATGACTCTGAGCATGGAATATCACTGCCTCATGTTTTATAATTGAGAATTGCTTTGAACACCTAAACCTGTCTTTGTTGCCCGCTGCTAGGAAGACAGTCCCACAATTCCTCCCATTCTGGGCCTTGACTGGTGAGTGAAAAGGAAAAATAAGCCAGTTAATGAGTGACTTCCAACGTCTCTGACTTTTAGTGGGGACTTTTAAATGAAAAGGGACCTGTGCAGTGTTAAGTTCACAGACTAACATTGAAGCTTCTAGAGTCACAGTGCAGAAAGGCAGAGGCAGGATGGAGGTTGAGATCTTTCCTGCTTCAACAGTAGTTGAGATTAGCAATGTGGCATTTGGTAATCACTTTCAGATGCTTCATAAATGCCCTGATTGGTCATTATTGGGTTTCAAAAACCAGGGCAATCAAGTTGCTATAGTTATAGTTATAGTAGTTCAACCAAAATAGATCTATGTAAAATGTTGTGGCTGTGCCTAACAGGATTTTTATTTTTCTGGTTTTAGATGTTATAAAAGTTTTGAGAAATCTTTGATGTGCTGTAATATAAATTCCTAGTCTCTGGAGCCCATGGACATAAAACTTGTTTCAACTTTTTAAAATATTTTTTGAGATTATAATTTCATCATATCCACATTCTCTTTCCTATCTCTAAGCTCTGCTATAACCCCTCATTGTTTTTTAATTTACAATCTATTTTTCTTTAATAACAGTTAGAAAGTAACAATAGTTACTGTGTAAATATGACCTGTGATTGTTGATAGTTGTCCCAGCTACAAGGCAATGGGTTGGCTGCAATACACATTTAGTGTGTAATAGAATGTGCACACAAAGGACCCTGTGTTTTGGATAAGGATCATGATGTGCTCTAGGTAAGTGGTAGAATGTCTACTAAAATACAAACTTTCTTTACTAGGGCATATATGCTGGGCTGTAAGGGCAGAGGGGGAAAACTGTGTTTCCTGAATCATTTGATCTGTGCTCACCCAGTAGGCGAGTTGTTAATATTCTGAGACCTAGCTGGTTGCCCCTAGGCAATGAGGGACTCTGGGAATTCTTAGCAATTAGGAGTACTAGTGGAAGGTAGCTTTCAGGTTCTTTCCAAGATTCTCCTCTGCTTCTGCTGTAGTGAGTTATAAAGAAGACCCCAAGGTATGCCATGGTGAGTGTAGAGTGTTCATAGCAGGTCTGCTGAGGTATTTCTGTTGGGATTTGGATCAGCCATGAACCAGACTGTGGTTCTGTTGGTACATGTAGTGACTGTAGCTAGAGGTTTCCTGCCTGGCCCACAGTCAGGGCAAATCTCTGTCACCTGCCAGTCCCACAGCCGTCAGACCCAACCAAGTAAAACAGAGACTTATATTGGTTACAAACTGTATGGCCGTGGCAGGCTTCTTGCTAACTGTTCTTATAGCTTAAATTAGTCCTTTTCCATTAATCTATACCTTGCCACATGGTTCATGGCTTACCGGCATCTTCCCATGCGGCTTGTCATGGTGGCGGCTGGCAGTGTCTCTCTCTCAGCCTTCCACTTCCCAGAATTCTTCTCCTTGTCCCGCCTATACTTCCTGCCTAGCCAATGGCCAATCAGTGATTTATTTACTGACCAATCAGCAACACACTTGACATACAGACCATCCCACAGCACTTCCCCTTTTCTTTTCTTAAAAAGGAAGGTTTTAACCTTTACATATCTCCAAAGTCAGCTTGGTATATTTGGGAATTTGGGCGTAGTTTCTCTTACTACTTCCTGCTGGAGGGGGACGCTGTATCTTATGGGGATACAAAGAAAATTTTAGAATTATGGAATAGTCCATGAGGGTATGTCGTCTGAGCCAGTTGCCTTGAAACCATTCTGGATGTTGGATCATCAGGGCCATGGTGTCATCGGAGACCTTTCAGGGGGTCTTGGCTGGTCAAACCTGATGTATCTTAATCTTGAACAAATCCATAGCCTCTGGCTTTCTGTGGAAACAAAATCAGAGCCTCCTTTCCAAAGCAACATATCTTTACATCCAAATTTTGAAGTCAAGGTACCTTTAAAATATACATTTTGGCATAACTCAACAGCTTTTGTAATCAAATGTTTTTCTTCAGTTACGAATATCAAAGAACATAATCCAGATTTTTTGTGTGGTAGCCATCTTTATGTGGCTTATTTTTTTATATTAGCTTGAGCCTATTGTTTTAAACTGCAGCCTTCGAAGCCTGAAACGTGCTGGCGCTGTGGCTGCTGGCTCCGCCCACTTCAGCTTCCCAACATGGTGGTAGTACGTTTTCCGCCAGCTCTGGGAGCCATCAACTCTCAGAAATAGTGGGTCTATGCTTCTATCAAAGCAGCGTGTAGCCCAGAGACCTCTTTTTTTTTTTTGTTTTGTTTTGTACTAGCAAAGGCTAAATCCACCACACAGCTTAATGTGCCACTTGCAAAGGCCTCATTCGCGCCATGCTGCAGGTCGAGCATGCACGCCAGGAACCCGCCATAGTAGATCAAACACGCAGGCTGCCGCTAGCTTGAAAGAGACAACTAGGAGCTGTTTTTAGCTCCATTTTAGAATCTTTTTTTTTTTTTTTTTTTTTTTTTGGTTTTTCGAGACAGGGTTTCTCTGTGTAGCTTCGCCTTTCCTGGGACTCACTTGGTAGCCCAGGCTGGCCTCGAACTCACAGAGATCCGCCTGGCTCTGCCTCCCGAGTGCTGGGATTAATAGAATCTTTTTACTCAAGTTTTAGGTGGAAACTCTTGCCAACACGTTGGGCGCCATTTGTAGCTAGAGTTTTTCTGCCTGGCCCACAGTCAGGGCAAATCTCTGTCACCTGCCAGTCCCACAGCCGTCAGACCCAACCAAGTAAACACAGAGACTTATATTGGTTACAAACTGTATGGCCATGGCAGGCTTCTTGCTAACTGTTCTTATAGCTTAAATTAATCCTTTTCCATTAATCTATACCTTGCCACATGGTTCATGGCTTACCGGCATCTTCCCATGCGGCTTGTCATGGTGGCGGCTGGCAGTGTCTCTCTCTCAGCCTTCTACTTCCCAGAATTCTTCTCCTTGTCCCGCCTATACTTCCTGCCTAGCCAATGGCCAATCAGTGATTTATTTACTGACCAATCAGCAACACACATGACATACAGACCATCCCACAGCAAGTGACCTGGGAAGTGTCTCTTGTTCTCTGAGGCTCAATGTGAATGGATTTCCTAGACAGAGGGAGACTCTGCAGTACTGGCATGGGAAGGGATATGATGCTTGTAGTATCACTGTCCAGTGTGCACACAGGGGCATGCTTTTGTTGTGCAGTGGGAAAACAGATTTTCAGCAGTATATGATTAGAATGCTCCAAGTTTCTGCTACCAGACATAGTGGTGGGATTCTTTAAAGTTTATTTCCAGGAGACCATAGGAGTTTCTGATCTTCAGAGGTGTCTCATGTGTGCATGATGTTGGGTAGGTGGAAAGAGAAGAATCCACATCTGCTGTAATCCATGTGACAGAAAGCATTCATAACTAGTAAGAAGTCTCTGTGTCATGATTTTGGAGCTGGTTCATGGCACAAAAGGAAACCTGCTACATGCCCCCAATTACTTCATTTCAAATTGGTTGTTTATCTTTTGTTATTTATATATCTATGCTCATAAATAAAGATGAGCTACTGAGTCCATGATTTCTTCTAATTCCTTCTATTTATATGACTTCAGAGCAGACCACTTTGTTTTGCATAAACAACTAGGATGCTGACATCTGGGAAAAACAATTTTCCCTCTCAATAGTCATTAGTTTCCTATAGTACTTTTTTCTAGGAACAGTGTCTTATTAGATCTCCCTAAACTTTCTATGTTAGTATGTGTACTGGCCATGTTTGCTTCTCTACCTGAGATCTTTCTGCAGATCTTAGGGTCTGTCTTCCATGCTAGCTGTGGCTTTGGCTTCCAGCTTCCTGCTCTGGATGTCCAGGTCTCCTCCTTCAGGGCCCTGTGGTTTGCAGTGGATGGGCTGTCTTGCTGTCTCCACTGGTCTTGATTTTAGAGCAGGTCCTGAGTTTAGCTGCCAAGCACTCCCCATTTTGTCTCTTTCCTCAAAACTGAAGTCGCCACAGGATTCCCATGCCCTCTGAGTAAAGCTAAAAATAATGTCTGGAAGGGCATTTCCAGGGAAGAGGAATTTCTGTATGTGTTCTGTGGGTGTGTCTGTGAGGGACTTGCCTGGGGGTGCATCTGGAGTTTGCAGTGCTTGTGAGAAGAGAAGTGGAGGAACTTCTGTTGAGTTTGCTTCAGGGAGAGGGTGTGCTTAGTAGATGATTTGTGGGCTTGACCCAGGGAGGCAGGAAGTTGGGCCTGCAAAAGCTCACAGACCCTGTGCACCAATCCAGCTCTTGTCTTGCCTATCTCAAATATCTGTGGAGATGAAGGAGGTGTTGTTTGACCTGATCATTTGCAGCCCTGAAACTAGCCCTGGAATACCTTAGGACCTGGATCTAGATGGACAAGGAATCAACAAGACTGATGATGAAATTCAGAGATGTCTAGGTTGTAGTGTTGCTGCAGTAGTAGTTGGGAGTAGCAGGATGCTGGAACACTGTAGGAACAGCTTGCCATGGTCTTAGAAATGAGAACCTGATGCAGGAAAAGTGAGCCAGGAATCCACCTACCCTTTTAACTATCTTCCAGCCACCAGTTTGCCTTTTGATTCTTTAGTCTCTCAGCCACTCTCAGACCCTTCTATGAGAGCAAATGACTTCCAAATACTTCCTGGTGCCCAGCTTCTTGACTGATCTTTCCATGTGCTCCCCTTTGCCTTCTGAGACTTCAGATACTGCTAGATTCTTGGATGTTGTAGAGATAGCATGGGTGATCCTCATAGGTGAGCTCCTTGGTAAAACTGGAAATGTTATAAGGAAAATAAACTCATAACTGTTGTTTTGAGGCATTTCTATTTTGTATTTAAAAATCTAGTTATATTGGTTATTATCAGAATTATGGAGCTAGTTGAAATTATAAATTTCTGCTGTTCCTATAGATTTTGGTTAGACAAGTCAGGGTTAGTAAATTGTTTGGAAGCTTTCTCTTGTTTAGAAAACTGTCATATTTTGAATTATGAGCCAATGATATGGAATGAAATGTTTACTGAAATTGGTTTTACATATTCAATGTAAATTAGTTTGTATTGTTTTATCTATTCCATATATTCAACATATATTATATATTATTCATTAAACTAAACAGTATGAGTTTGAGGTTTGCTGGAGCTTTGTAATGATATCTTGTCTCAAACAGTAGAGCAAATTTATATTCAACTGTATTTGTGAGTGTGTGTGTTTGTGTGTGTGTGTGTGTGTGTGTGTGTGTGTGTATGTGTGTGTGTGTGTGTTTGTATGTGCTGTGGGATGGTCTGTATGTCAAGTGTGTTGCTGATTGGTCAATAAATAAATCACTGATTGGCCAGTGGCTAAGCAGGAAGTATAGGCGGGACAAGGAGGAGAATAAAGCTGGGAAGTGGACGGCTGAGTCAGAGACACTGCCAGCTGCCATCATGACAAGAAGCATGTGAAGATGCCGGTAAGCCACAAGCCACGTGGAAAGGTATAGATTTATAGAAATGGATTAATTTCAGCTGTAAGAACAGTTAGCAAGAAGCCTGCCACACCATACAGTTTGTAACCAATGTAAGTCTCTGTGTTTACTTGGTTGGGTCTGAGCGGCTGCAGGACTGGCAGGTGAGAGAGATTTGCCCTGACTGTGGGCCAGGCAGGAAAACTCTAGCTACATTTGTCTGTGTGCGTGTGTAGGTATTATTGATAAAGGTCTATGTCTCATATTCACTATGAAGATCAAATTCAAGGAGATCTGCCTAGCTCTGGTATCATACTTGGTATATTCATTTCTGAGAATAATTTGACATGGACCAGTGGCTGACACCAAAAGTGACTTTAAGAGATAGTGTCCTGAACCTGAGTATCTCTTCTGAGTTTAAGCTGGGACGCTTCAGTGTATTTTGAAAAATGATTTCAGGATGAGTCAATACAAATAAGAGTTGGGCTGGGTGGCAGTGCAGTATGCCTTATATCCCAGCACTTGGGAGGAAGAGCCAAGCAGATCTCTGTGAGTTTGAGTCCAGCCTGGTCTACAGAGTGAGATCCAGGACAGGTACCAAAACTACATGGAGAAATCCTTTCTTGAAATCCAACAACAAAAATTATCCAGTTTTGTCTACCTTTGGGATTACCAATATGCAATCAGTAAATTGGGTACAGGAGATCTATAATTGTCCCAATTGACCATTTCTTGGGCTCCAGAGTCTAGGATCCTTGGCCCGGAGATTGACAGGTCTTCATTGTAATGTTAGATCTGTGCCAGGACAGGGATTCTATTCTATTAACCAAGGGCCTTTTTCTCTTAACAGCTCTTCTTTACTACATTTAACTTTCCTCCTTCTTGGTCCCTAGTATCACTTATCAAAAGAGATCAGAACTCCCAAACACTTGAAACTGCTAAGAGTCCCAGAGACACTTCTGGCTTTTAGTCAAGAAACAACTGGTTACATTACTTTGTTTTTTTTTTTTTTTTTTTTTTTTTTTACCCTAAACTTCAGAGCTGAATTTTTCCTTCAGTTCCTAACCCATGTCCCTCTGCAGAGGTAACACTAACTGACATTATGAGATTGAAACAGTGACTGATCTGGCTTCTTTCAGCTGAATTAGTGTCACCAGGTGGCAGTATTGGGATATCCTTCCATTGTCCTGTTGTAAAGTCCAAATTCTCAGGTATAGATAGAAGTAGAATTCCTTTACTGGTGTCTGGAAAGAATTAAACTTTCCAAAGTCCATAAGATGTTCTTGATGGGCTCACAATGGCATCTATTAGATGTTTCCCTTTGACCTCTATGTTTGGTCTCCAGTGATGAGACCACAAGCAGTTTTCACACTATGTTATAATTGTTTCTTAACCAAAAGTCAGTATAATGCCCTTCCCGTGTTGCTTCTGTACAGGGAAAAAAAAAGTATTTAGTGTCGTTTGGATGCAAGAATGTTGACTGCCAAACCTCTACAAGACAATGTGGGACAGTCCTTAAAATTTTTTTCTGCCTCACATCAAAGTCTGTCAGATATGCTAGGCTTGTAGGCCAAAACTGGATACCCCAAGGTTGTAGAGGAATCTTTGGTGACTTTCCAGGCAGCCAGCTCTTTCTGTTATTTCTTAAGTTTTTTGGAAGTTATTTGCTTGTACTTCCTGCATATGCAGGTATTATTTACTTCTTGTGTCTTTGATAGAGTTTTATTCCTTTTTTTTAATGTAGACACTCAGTTATATACAGTTTCCTCACATCACTATTTTTGTTGTGTCCTTTAAGTTTGAGTATGTTGTGTAATTATTTTCCTAGAAATGAGTCCTCGAAACTTTTTAATTTTCTTTTTTTGTTTCTGTCTTGACCCATTTTCTTCAGTAGAGTGTTGTTCAGTTCTCATGAGATTTAATTTTTTTTAATATCCAGCTGTAATCCATAGTGGTCTGCTATTATGCACAGAGTTATGTAAATTTTCTTGTATCTGTTGAGACTTGAATTGGGTCCAAGTGTGTAATCAACTTTGGAGAAAACCGGCCGGGCGGTGGTGGCACACGCCTTTAATCACAGCACTCAGGAGGCAGAGCCAGACGGATCTCTGTGAGTTCAAGGCCAGCCTGGGCTACCAAGTGAGTCCCAGGAAAGGCGCAAAGCTACACAGAGAAACCTTGTCTCGAAAAACCAAAAAAAAAAAAAAAAACTTTTGAGAAAACCCCATGTGGTGTTGAGAGGAAGGTATATTCTTCTTCTTTGGATTGAATGTTCTGTAGTATCTGTTCGGATCATACTGTTTATAAAATCTATTAACTCCAATATTTCTCAGTTTGGATTTTGTTTAGATGACATGTCAATTGGTGTGAGTGAGGTATTTAAGTCTACCACTGTCAAACCATGTGTGAGAGTCAATGTGTCATTTTTTTATTTATATTTATTTATTTATTTTTCTGTTATCAGCTTGATACAGTATAAACTCTTATCCTAATAGTGATAGTGAGATGTTTCAATGAGGTTTGCCCAGTAATTGAGTAGAACCAAAACTTATTATAAGCCCCAGTTATCCTAGGGTCCACCATGCTATATAGCCTCCCTGGTTCTGTGGGTTGCAGTCTGATTGTTCTTTGTTTTAGATCTAGATTACACTTATGAGTGAGTACATACCACGTTTGTCCTTCTGGGTTTGGGTTACCTCACTCAGGATGATATTTTCTAGTTCCATCCATTTGCCTGCAAATTTCATGCTGTCATTGTTTTTCTCTGCTGAGTAGTACTCTGTTTGTATATGTACCACATTTCCTTAATCCATTCTTCAGTTGAGGGGCATCTAGGTTGTTTCCAGGTTCTGGCTATTATGAATCATGCTGCTATGAACATAGTTGAGCATGTATCTTTGTGGTATGATTGAGAATTCCTTGGGTATATGTCCAAGAGTGGTACGCCTGTGTCTTGAGGTAGATCAATTCCTAATATTTTGAGAAACCGCCATACTGATTTCCACAGTGGTTGTATAAGTTTACATTCACACCAACAGTGGAGGAGTGTCCCCTTTGCTCCACATCCTCTTCAACATAGACTGTCCTTAGTGTTTTTGATCATAGCAATTCTGACAGTTGTAAGGTGGTATCTCAGAATTGTTTTGATTTGCATTTCCCTAATGACCAAGGATGTTGAGCATTTCTTTAACTGTCTTTCAGCCATTTGTGATTCTTCTTTTGAGAATTCTTTGTTTTGCTCTGTAGGCCATTTTTTAATTGGATTGTTCAGGATTTTGATGCCTAGTTTCTTGAGTTCTTCATATACTTTGGAGATCAGTCCTCTGTCTGATGTGGGGTTGGTGAAGGTCTTTTTCCATTCTGTTGGCTGTCTTTTTGTCTTATTGACCGTGTCTTTTGCCCTACAAATGCTTCTCAGTTTCAAGAGGTCCCATTTATTAATTGTTGTGCTCAGTGTCAGTGATGCTGGTGTTATATTTAGGAAGTGATCTCCTGTGCCAATGTGTTCAAGTGTACTTCCTATTTTCTCTTCTATTAAGTTTAGTGTAACTGGATTTATGTTGAGGTTTTTGATCCAGTTGGACTTTAGTTTTGTGCATGGTGACAGATATGGGTCTATTTGTAATCTTTTACATATTGACATCCAGTTATGCTAGCACCATTTGGTGAAGATACTTTCTTTTTTCCATTGTATAGTTTTGGCTTCTTTGTCAAAAATCAGGTTTTCATAGTGTGTGGATTAATGTCAGGGTCTTCAATTAAATTCTATTGGTCTATATCTCAGTTTTTATACCAGTACCAAGCTGTATTTATTACTATAGTAGAGCTTGAGGTCAGGGATGATGATGCCTCCAGAAGTTGCTTTATTATACACAATTCTTTTAGCTCTCCTGGGTCTTTTGTTATTCCATATGACGTCGAATATTTTTCTTTCCAAGTCTGTGAAGAATTGTGTTGGGATTTTGATGGGGATTGCATAGAATCTGTAGATTACTTTTGGTAAGGTTGCAATTTTTACTATGTTAATCCTACCTATCCATGAACATGGGAGAGATCCTTCCATTTTCTGATATCTTCTTCAATTTCTTTCTTAAGAGATTCAAAGTTCTTTTCAAACAGGTCCTTCACTTGTTTGGTTAGTGTTATCCCAAGGTATTTTATATTATTTGTGGCTATTGAAAAGGGTGATGTTTCTGTGACTTGTTTTTCAGCCCTTTTATCATTTTTTATAGTAGGGCTACTGATTTTTTTGAGTTGATCTTATATCCTGCTACTTTACTGTAGGAGTTTATCAACTGTAGGAGTTCCCTGGTAGAATTTTTGAGGTCACTTATGTATACTATCATATCATCTGCAAATAGTGAAATTTTGACTTCCTCTTTTCCAATTTTTATCCCTTTGATCTCCTTTTGTTGTCTTATTGCTCTAGCTAGAACTTCAAGTATTATACTGAATAAGTATGTGGAAAGTGGACAGCCTTGTTTTGTTCCTGATTTTAGTGGAACTGCTTCGAGTTTCTGTGTATTTAATTTGATAGTGGCTGGTGGCTTGCTGTAAATTTTCTTTATTATGTTTAGGTATGTTCCTTGTATTCCTGATCTCTCTGAGACCTTTATCATAAAGGGGTATTGGGTTTTGTCAAAGGCTTTTTCAGAATCTAATGAGATGGTCATGTGGTTTTTTTTTTCTTTCAGTTTGTTTATATGGTATATTACATTGACAGATATTCATATGTTGATGCACCCTTGCATCTCTGGGATGAAACCTACTTGGTCATGGTGGACAGTTTTTTTTATCTCTGTCCCTCTCTCTCTTTTTTTTTTTCAGAGCTGAGGTCCAAACTCAGGGCCTTGTGCTAACAAGGCTAGTGCTCTACCACTGAGGTAAATCCCCAATCCCATGGTGGATAATTTTTTTGATGTGTTCTTGGATTTGGTTTGCCAATATTTTATTGAGTATTTTTGCATCAATGTTCATGAGAGATATTGGTCTGTGATTCTTTCTTTTTTTTTTTTTTTTTTTTGGTTTTTTTTTTTTGGTTTTTCAAGACAGGGTTTCTCTGTGTAGCTTTGCGCCTTTTCCTGGAACTCACTCGTTAGCCCAGGCTGGCCTCGAACTCACAGAGATCCACCTGGCTCTGCCTCCCGAGTGCTGGGATTAAAGGCGTGCACCACCACCACCGCCCGGCTGTGATTCTTTCTTTGTTGCATCTTTGTGTGGTTTGGGTATCAGGGTAATTGTAACCTCATAAAAAGAGTTTGATAATGTTCCTTCTGTTTCTATTGTGTGGAACAATTTGAAGTGTATTGGAATTAGTATTTTTTTTTTAAAATCTGGTAGAATTCTGCACCGAAACCATCTGGTCCTCGGCTTTTTTTGGTTGGGAGACTTTTGATGACTGTTTCTATTTATTTTGGGGTTATTGGAATATTTAAATAGTTTATGTGGTCTTGATTTAACTTTGGTATGTGGTATTTCCAGAAAATTGTCCATTTCTTCCAGATTTTCCAATTTTGTGGAGTACAAGTTTTTTTAAGTATGGCCTGATGATTCTCTGGAATTCCTCATTGTCTGTTGTTATGTCTCCCTTTTCATTTCTGATTTTGTTACTTTGGGTGCTCTCTCTTTTGCCTTTTGGTTAATTTGCCTAGGGATTTGTCTATCTTGTTGAGTTTTTTCATAGAATCAACTCTTTGTTTTATTAATTTTTTTGTACTGTTTTCTTGGTTTCTATTTCATTGATTTCAGTCTTCAATTTGATTATTTCCTGGTGTCTATTTCTCTTGGTTGAGTTTGTTTCTTTTTAATCTGGAGCTTTCAGTTGTGCTGTTAAGTCATTGATGTGAGATTTCTCCATCTTCTTTTTTAGAGATTTATTTATTATGTATACAGAAGAGGGTGCCAGATCTCATTACAGATGGTTGTGAGACACCAAGTAGGTGCTGGGATTTGAACTCAGGACCTCTGGAAGAAGAGTCAGTGCTCTTAGCCTCTGAGCCACCTCTCCAGCTCCAGTCCTTTTTTTGTTTTGTTTTTTTTGAGACAGGATTTCTCTGTGTAGCTTTGCACCTTTCCTGGAACTCCTCTTGGTAGCCCAACCTGGCCTTGAACTCACAGAGATCCTCCTGGCCCTACCTCCCAAGTGCTGGGATTAAAGGCGTGTGCCACCACCACCCAGCTGTGAGTTCTCCATCTTCTTTATGTGTGCATTTAGAGCTATGAATTTTCCTCTTAGCACTGCTTTCATAGTGTCCCATAAGTTTAGGTATGTTTTACTTTCATTTTCAATGAATTCTAGGAAATCTTTAATTTCTTTCTTTATTTTTTCCTTGACCCATTGATGTTTCAGTTGGGCATTATTTAGTTTCTGTGAGATTGTAGGCTTTCTGTAATTTTTGTTGCTGTTGAAATCTAACTTTATGGCACAGTGATCTGATAAGATACAGGAGGTTGTTCCAATGTTTTTGTATCTGTTGAGATTTGGTTTGTGATGAAGTATGTGGTGAATTTTTGAGAAGGTTCCATGGGGGTGCAGAGAAGAAGGTATATTCTTTTATGTTAGGATGGAATGTTCTGTAGATATCTATTAAGTCTATTTGAGTCATAACATCTGTTAGGTCCTTTATTTCTTTGTTAAGTTTCAGTCTGGTAGATCTGTCTTTTGGTGAGAGTAGTGTGTTGAAATCTCCCACTACTAATGTCTGGGGTTTAATGTACAATTTAAGCTTTAGTAATGTTTCTTTTATAAATGTGGGTGTCTTTGTATTTGGGGCATAAATGTTCAGAATCAAGACTTCATCTGGGTGGATTTTTCCTATAATTAATATGTAATGTTTATCCTGATCTCTTTTGATTGATTTAAGTTTGAAGTCTATTTTATTAGATATTAGCTACACCAGCTTGATTCTTAGGTCCATTTTTTTGAAAAGCCTTTTCCCAGCCCTTTACTCTTAGGTAGTGTCTGTCTTTGAAGTAAAGGTGTATTTCTTGCATGGAGTAGAAGGATGGCTCCTGTTTTCTTATCCATTCTGTTAGTCTGTGTCTTTTTTTAGGTGAGTTGAGAACATTGATATTGATGAATATTAATGACCAATGATTGTTAATTTCTGTTTTTTTGTGTGTGTGTGTGTGTGTATGTGTGTGGGTAGTGTTGCGTTTCCCTTCTTGGTATTTGTTGGTGTGGGATTATCTATTGCCTGAGTTTTTTTGTGTGTTTTTAGCTTCTGTAGCTTGGATTTTTCCTTCTAGTGCTTTCTGTAGGGCTGGATTTGTGAAGAAGTATTGTTTAAATCTGGTTATGTCATGGAATATTTTGTTCACTCTGTCTATGGTGATTGAGAGTTTTGCTGGGTATAATAATTTTGGTTGGCATCATGATCTCTTAGTGTCTGCATAGCATTTGTCCATGACCTTCTAGCTTTCATAGTCTCTATTGATAAGTCTGGTGCTTTTCTGATAGGACTGCCTTTATATTTACTTGTTTTTTTTTTTTCCTTTGTGGCTCTTAGTATTTTTTTCTTTGTTCTGTATATTTAGTGTTTTGATTATTATGTAGGGAGGGGACTTTTTTTGGAACCAGCCTATTCAGTGTTCTGTAAGCTTCTTGTATCTTCATAGGTATTTCTTTCTTTAGGTTAGGAAAGTTACTTCTATGATTTGGTTAAATATATTTTCTGTGCCTTTGAGTTGGTATTCTTCTCCTTTTTCTATCCTTATTATTCTTAGGTTTGGTCTGTTCATGTCTCAAATTTCTTGGACATTTTGTGTTACTACTTTTTGTCTTTAGTGTTTTCATTAACTGATGAATCTATTTTCTTTATTGTGTCTTCAGTTTCAGAGATTCTCTGTTCCATCTCTTCCATTTAGTTGGTAAAGCTTGCTTCTGTAGCTCCTGTTCATTTAGTCAGAATTTCTATTTCCAGCATTCCCTCAGTTTGTGTTTTCTTTATTGTCTCCATTTCAATTTTCAAATCCTGAATTGTTTTCTTCATCTGTTTAATTACTTTTTCTTGGCTTTCTTTGATTTCTTGCTATTTTTTGTTTGTTTTTTCTTCCATTTCTTTAAGGGAATTTTTTATTTCTTCAAGGGAGTTTTTCATTTCCTCTTTAAGGGCCTCTATCATCTTTTTAAAGTCATTTTTATGATTGATTTCTTCTGCTTCTTCTGCCTTAGTATGTTCAGGTCTTGCAGGTGTAGAATCATTAGGTTCTGATGTTGTCATATAGGTCTTTATGTTGCTGCCTGTATTTTTGCACTTGTGTCTACTCATCTCTTCCTCTGCTTGGTGCAGGAGGTGTCTGTGTCTGAAGGTTGCTCTCTTGTTCTAATTATTAGTTTTGGTCCACTAGGAGTTCTTGGTTAAATTGGAGCTGTTGGGCTCTGTTTCTTCAGGAGTAGCTTAATCCAATCAGGATTAGTGGATTCTGTCTCAGGGAGCAGTTGTTCCCAGTTTGTGTAGGGTGTGCTTACCGTTCCAGTGGTTGTTAGGTTCATAGGGTTTTTTTTTTGTGGGGTAGCAGGGAAAGATAGTTGTCTGTTCCCCAGGACTCCAATGGGTAGGGCCTAGGGGCTAGAGACCTGATCTGCCAGTCCAGAGATTGGTGCTTAACTGTTCCCAGTTGTTGTAGTGTAGGCTTATGATTTTGGTGATCTGGTTCAGTTGCTGGGAGGCGCCTTCTTTTGTGTTCTCAGGTCATGTTTTGCTCATTTGTCAACTCCTCAACTGATCTTGTTTCCTCAGAATGCAGAATATAGGATTTTTAATCATCTCCAAAATGTATCTCAGCTGGGTAGGTTGTTTAGTAGGGTAATCTCACCAACACCTCCAAGTTATTGAGTTTCACAGGATCAGCACCTGGGAACTGGCTTGGCCTCAGACAGAGTGTTTGGATCTGTTCTGATCTCATCTCATGGAGGTGGCTCCTTCCCCGGGTGCTAGGATTAAATGCATCCCTCCAGTCAATGCCATCCTTCCCTTTAAACTTCTGTAAATTTGTGTTTTTGTCTCTCAATTGCATTAAAATCAATAGTTAAGTGAGCACAGGTATAATTATGTCACATACTTGATTTCTTGGTTCTTGCAGTCTGGGCCCTTAACAAATCTGCTCAGGTGAGAGGGAGAAGGATATCTGGGAGTGTTGGGTATAGTGCCAATGGGGAAATTGAGGCACCAGGTAAGCAGTGAAGTGGAGGGTGAGGGAAAGGCTGGCCTCAATTAGTCCTACAGTCAGTGGCTGTGTTGGAAGTGTCAATGTGTCATTTAATCTGTGTAAGTGTTTCTTTTCAAGGGTGGATGACCTTATGTTGGGGGCATAGATATTAATAATTGAAATGTCATATTGGTGGATTTTCTTTGGTAAATAACAAGTGTTCTTCCAATGTCTTTAGATTAATTTTTGTTTGAAGTTTATTTTGGTAGATAATAAAATGGCTGCACAAGCCTGCTTCTTACTTCCCATTGCTTTAAATATGTTTTCCCAGCCTTTACCTTTTAGTAATCTCCATCCTTGATGTTGAAGTGTGTTTCTTGGTTTTTTTTTTAATTTATTTGTTTGTTTGTTTGTTTGTTTTAATCTTTCCTCTATTTCTTTCATTCCTATGTTTGGTCTCTGCATAATGTCCCAGATTTCTTAGTTGTTTAGCATCAAGAAATTTTTATGTTTAAATTTTTCTTTGACTGATGTATCCATTTCTTCTCTTTTATCCCCAGTATCTGAGATTCTCTCTACAATTTCTCTATTCTATTGGTCAACCTTGCCTCCATAATTCCTGTTTGTAGACCTCAATTTTTTATTTCTGGGATTCCCTCAGTTTCTGTTTTTTAAATTGTTTTTATTTCCATTTTCAGGTCTTAAACAGTTGTATTTGTTTCCTTTGATAATTTGTTTGTTTGTTTTTCTTGGCTTTATTTATGTTGTTTATTGGTTTAATCTACTTGTTTGCATTTTCTAGCTTTCTTGAAGGAGCTTATTGGTTTCCTCCCATTGTTTGTTTGATTGTGCTTTCATGAATTTATGTAATTAATTTATTCATTTTTTAAGGACCTCTATCATCTATATATATTTCATTTTAAGGGCTTTTCCCCTTGTATTTCAACTATTTTTGAGTATTTATGACTGGCTCTGGTAGGATAGCTGGAATCTAGTGGTGACATAGTGCCCTCCCTGTTATTAATTATGTTTCTCTGCTAGGCATCTAGTTTTAAGGTCACAATAGTTCTAGGTACTGGTTTCTCACTTTACCTTTTTTGCATGGGAGTTTTGTTCCTGAGTTTTTTTTTTCCTCTGGAGTTTCAGAATGTGTGTTGAATGACTGTTGCCTTTTTCCTGGCCTTCTTGGCTTGTGTGTTTAAGGGAGAATGCTTGGTGGTGTTGTAAACTAGGGGAAGAGGAACACTGGGGAGATGATCTTCAGATGCACTGGAGGCATGGAGAAGAAAGAGGGGAAGATGCCTCCGGTGATCTACTCCACTGATAGGAGCAACATTTTAAATCAGGTGTGGGGTAAGAGACAATGTGGTAGATCTGCAGACATCCTAGCTGGTCTTCTGGAAGAAGTGTTGAGTAATTGACCAGAGGATGTCTGTCCCATTGGGTGATGGGACTTAGATATGAGGAGTGTAGGGAAGGGTAGGTGGAGATAGTATTTGAAATCCACATGAGACATGAAAATGGAGAGGAGAATCTTGAGCTGGAGTTCTGTTTCAGCCCTCAGGGCAACTCTGAGTATTGAATCCTGAGAGTGGATAAGGTCTGTGGATGGTCTTCCTGATCTCATACCCAACATCTTAATACAGATTCATTAGGTTCCCAGAGATCATTTATTTAGTTATTTTCTTACTTAGGCTTCTGTTGTGGTTAATCTGTGAAAGACTTTTAGTTTATTGGAAGTATGTGGGCTGCAAATGTCCCTCAGCAATTCTTCTTGGGGGAGTTCAGATATCAGCACCCAAGTTGGGAAGCTTATAATCACCTGCTATTCGACATCCAGGGGATCTGATATGATCTTTGCTCTGTCACCTATACACATGGGAAAAATTCTTTCTCATACACACAAATATACACATAAAATGGGTCTAGACATCTTTGCAAAAGCTCTTAAGACTTATAAAGCAATTAGAGGAAATTGGGTTACTTGAAGTATATATAGAATCATACAAATATTATTTAAAAAACTCTTTTCTTCAATTTGTTTTAAAATTATTTATTTCCTCCCTCTGATACAGGTTTACATCTAATCTTCAATCATAGAAAACAAAATATTTTTAAATTTTCTACCAGACATCCTTTTCCTTAAAAAAGGAAAATAAAATAGTATTAGTAACCAAAACTATTTTCTACAATGTAGAAATATCAGGCTTCAAGTGAATGATTCCAGTTTTAGTGGAACAGTCTCCTCACCCAAACCATTTCTTATTATTAGTGATGAGAGAACAGACATGCACAGGGTGAGTGGTGCTCAGTGATTTCTCTGATTTTTATTTTCACTAGAAACTTATAATTCTTTTTCAAGGGACAATGTTATATTTGTAGGTCTGTCTTTCTGTCTCCGTTTATCAGTGGTACCATCTGTGTGGTGTGAGTTTTTTTTTATTAGTTATGATATGCTATTTCTCTAGCAAATAATGGAACTTCACTTATTTTTATTTTATGGAAAATAGCTATATTATGTGTCCTAGTTACTTCCAGATGTCAACATTTCAGAGCCACAGTCACCTTTGGGAACATCTGGTGAGGATGTGCCTCATCAGAGTAGCTAGTTGCTAATTTTTTGAGAGATTTTATTGATTGATGATTTATGGGTGATGGCTGTTTCACTGAGCATGCAGTACCCCTAAGAAATTTGGCCTGCACTAGATAAGACAATAAGCTTGTCATGAGACAATGACTGTGTCAGAGAAAAAGCCTGGAAACAAAGTTTTCTTATGGTTTTTACCTTTAGTTGCTAAATTAAATTCCTATCGTAAACACCCACAATGATGGATTGTTATCTGGCAGAATGAGCCAAATAAGCACATTTGTTACCTCAGGTGCTTTTGTGTAGAGAATTGAATCAGCAAGAAAAAAAGCAAGTTATAACAGAATGTAGTAAACCAAAAGTAATTTTGTTGTTCAAAGGTGGTGGGAATGATGACTTTGGGGGAATGTTGAACATATCAAAATTTAGATGGCAATGGAGAAAGAAAGCTGCATATAGAGCTTAATTGGTTATTCTTGTAGTACTTGAATAAAATACTGTTAAAGTATTGAAAACAGTGGTGGTTGAGGTCAAAGCATTTCAGTGGCAATTAAAATAGAGGAAATGTATGTGATATTTTGGACTTTAACTTTTCTTATTTTCCCATGCCCTCAAGAAATTGATTGAGTAAGGCAGAATTAAAAAAAATAATGGGACTAATTTTTTTAGGTGGAATATTGACTTTCTTGGGTAGCTATTACTTATGATTCATTCAGTACTACATTAAATCAAGCAAGAAGTGGATCATAAATAAATGAACAGTCTATGGGTTGTAGAGAAAAATAGCACTATGAAATTGCAGAAGGTAGTCAAATGCTGAACAGAGTCAGGAATGTTCAGGGAGATTATCACCATTAAAAAGAAGACCCTTACTCTACATTGGAAGCCTTGCAAGGTGCCCCAAGGGTAAAAATCCATCCTTATATGCCCTCAGTTAATGGAGGGATTAGGCAAAGTGACTGCCAGTCCCAGGAAGCAATTGTATTCAAAGCCTGTTGCAACTCTGGTCCAAGCATGGCAGAGGCCGTCACAACTTAGAAACCAAATGTGGGGGAATCATTGATGTTGAACTTGTTCTGGAGACCAGAATGATGTAAAATTTAAGATTATGCATTTTTAGTCTTCATTTTCAGGTCAGCTCTGTTGTAGGCATCTGTGTTTGGTATGGTAAGAGCTCCAGTGAGAAGACTGAGTTCATTCTATGATACTATGAGGATGAAGACTGAGTTGTATTTTGAGACCATAAGATGTTGAAATAATTAAACTATGAGACATCTTATATGGAGAGCTAGCTACATATATGGAAAGGAAGTAACCAGAGAGAGTTGTATGGGAAGTTGTGGAGAGAGAGCCATCTAAGCCCTTTGAAAATGAAGCCTCATGTCTCTGACACAGAGCTAGCTACCAGATTCAACGGTTGTCCTGCAGGGTTTCAGTCTTCCCTTGATCGAATCTTTCTTCACTGTGTCTTAGTTCCCCTCCTTTGGGATGATGCTGTGGGATGGTCTGTATGTCAAGTGTGTTGCTGATTGGTTGGTAAATAAATCACTGATTGGCCAGTGGCTAGGCAGGAAGTATAGGCGGGACTAACAGAGAGGAGAATTGAGAGAACAGGAAGCTGTGTGAGAGAGACACTGCCAGCCGCCATAATGACAAACAGCATGAGAAGATGTCGGTAAGCCACGACCCATGTGGCAAGGTATAGATTTATAGAAATGGATTAATTTAAGCTGTAAGAACAGTTAGCAAGAAGCCTGCCATGGCCATACAGTTTGTAACCAATATAAGTCTCTGTGTTTACTTGGTCGGGTTTGAGCAGCTGTGGGACTGGCGGGTGAGAGAGATTTGTCCTGACTGTGGGCCAGGCAGGAAAACTCAAGCTACAGGATGGTAACGGATTTTCTGTGCCATTCACATGTTGGAAATATTTAAATTGTTTTCTGATTTTATAAGATGCCACAGTCAAGAATTTGTATTGAGTATCAAAAGAGACTTTGGACATTTCAACAGTGTACGGGTTGTTGCAGACTATGAGAGTCATTGAAGTGACTAAATGCATTTTCTTCATGGATGACCCTTGAGTGTATAGTGACCTGGGTGAGAATCTAGTCAACTGAAAGAAAATCTCCCAGATAGGATGAGGAATGTGGACATGTGTCTCTCCTTGGTGACTTTCTTTGGGGTACTTGTGGAACCTCTCTGGATATATATCTCATTGGGGTTTGTGATATGTATTTCTATAGCCTCAACCCACTTCCTTTTCTATGTTTCTACTATGTTGTGGTTGAAATGAATGAGCCAGCTTCCTTCTTGTGCTGCCATGACTTCATCACCAGTATAGATAGTATCATGAAATCACGTAAAATACAATTGATAGAATTGTTACTCAATGCTAAGCCACTTTGCTAGCCTGAATTTTTTAAAATTTTGTTGTTCCTGTTTTTATTTCTGAAGAAAAGCTTTGAATGAGTAGCCTTGACTCTCCTAAAAGTAGCTCTGTAAAGCAGGTTGGCTTCCAACACAGAGATTCACCCGACTCTTGCTCCCACATGCTGAGATTAAAGGTTGTTCAACATTCCAGGGTTTTTTAAAATATATATTATTGGGTGATGGTCCTAGAGTATATGTTTTTGTACATGTCAAGCATATGTTGTATTGCTGAGCTTTACCCCCCAGTTTCAATTTTGAAATTCAGCAGAAGATACTAATCTCTTCCTAGATGTAGTGTCTAGGCCTTCTGAGTCATTAGATTACAATTGTGTGACATTCTTCTTGCTTTTTGTGTTTGTTTTGATATTTTTAATGACTATGATTCTTTTGTCTATATACATGGATATGCACCACATGTACACCTTTCCTCACAGTAGTCCAAAGGAAGTCTTAGAACCCACAAGCTTGGAAAAATGAACAGTTGTATGATTCCCCCATATAAGTACTGACAATTGAGTTCATCTATATGCAAGACCAGTAGGACCACTTAACTTCTTTGCCATCTCTCCTTCCCTGTGTTGATTATTTATATTCATTGATATTGCTAATATTATCTTCTTTCTATTTGTACCTGTTCAAATGCACAGTTGCTTTTAGTAAGATTTATTAAAGTGCAGTTTAAACTGGAGAAACTCAGGTTTCTGGAAGATGAATACAGATTTGGAGTTAATGCTGAACGAACTCTTTGTATGACCTTCAGTTAAAAAAAAATCTGAGTTCATGTTATGTTTTTGTTTGTTTGAATGGAAGTTTGCAGTACAGATGATTTCTTTATATTTACTTCTTGCTCTCCTATAACTGATTGCATAGACTAGGCTAACTTTCACCTCAGAAACACTTATACCTGCTTTTACTTTCTAAGTTCTGGGATTAAAGGCATGAGCCAATACACCCATTTTACAAATCTTCTTTGTAGTTAATAATTGTTCATACAATTTCTCTGATGTGTGCTCAGTACTGTTGAAGTGGTTTCTTGTCTCTCTATTTCTGTTAATAGGCATTTCACTTGCAAGGTGATATCTGTTCAAAGCATTCAGAAATAATAGATGTTAACCTCCTATTCACTTTTTTGTAAAGTAACTTGATAATTTCATTGTAATATCTGAGTTACAGAATATGTGTAGCCATCAACAGAATTGTATGACTATATTGTCAAATAAACACACATTTACTATGATGTATCATGCTTTTAGTTTTAAACATGTAGATGGCATATTTATATGGTATATTTTAGAGTACAGTGACATATAACGATGTGCATGTCGATATCACTCATGAAGAATAGGCATTGTTGAATCCTGCACAGAGGAATCTCTACAAAGATGTGATGCTGGAGACCTATATGAAACTCACTGATATAGGTAATACTGTAAATTTTCATTGACATTTTAAATAAGGGGACAACAGTTTCTTGGTTATTAATGTTCTTCGGTAATTCTGATTGAGAATGAGGAAGAATGAGGTGAATCAAACAGGCTTGGTTCTAAAGATCACTGAAGAAAGTAATGTAAACTTTTCAATTTCCTGTAATACTTCATACATTTTCTTGTTTGATATATTAGGCTACAATTGGGAAGATGTTGAATTTGAAGAACATTGTCAAAGTTCTCAAAAACATGGAAGGTAATTTTCTTGTGCATGCTGATACAAATGGACCTCTGGATATATTTAACTTATCTGGAAGTTTTAAAGAAGTGAAACATTGTAAATAATCACAGCTTAAAATGCATTGATGATCATTTAATGCTCATAAATACACATACCTCAATGGCATGTAAGTGAATTTTGTTTGCAAGTCATACTTTTAAGAAGGAAGACAAGGAATCAATGCCTTAACAGAAATCATCATCTGAATAATAGCTTCATCAGAGCTATGTTGTACAAGTGGCAGTCCATTTAGTTTCATACTATTCAAATTACAAAAGGTGTACTCACTGAATGTATGATAAGAATAGGTACACAGCCTTTTGATAAGCAAATAATCCATAGTAAAAGCATTGTTACTCAAAAAGTTATTCTGTCTTTGCTAATTTTAATTAGATAGGCAGTTAGACTCAAGAATTAAGGGGGGGTTTGTTGTAGAGAAACATTAATTCCTATACCTCATATTGATGGGGAAAAGAAAGTCCAACTGTAAATAAAATGTGGAAACCTTCTTGTTGTTATTCTTTCTTTAATAGTTATATCATATTGAAAGACCCTAGCCCTACAAGCTTACACCCCCAAGCCTCAGAAAGAGAGAAACTTCAAACACCAGGAAATGAGAAACTAAAAATCTAGTTCCAAGGGCCACCTGATTCAGCCACTACTCAATCACCCCTGTAACAATGTAACAATGTAAAAAGATTTCTGTTAAGAGATGTGCTCAACTGTGACTGGCATAGTTGCAAGTGTTCCAGGAAGGACCACTGTGACCTTTGTAAACTCGACTCCTGCCCTGATACCCCCCTTGAGGTTTCAGGAAAAATGTGCACACTGACATATCTGTACCCCCTCTGTGATCCATCTGTGACCAGACCATGATCTTGTGAAACAAAATTGTATGGGAATTGTAATCTTATGGGTTTTGTGGGTTTTTCCTTTAAAAGCCCTCATGGGGCTGCAGTAAGATGTGACTCTTGCTCTTGGGAGCAGAGAAGCCCTTCTATACAGAAGCTTAATAAATTCTTCATGCTATTGCATCAACTGGACTGGAATGTGGGTTCTTGAGGTGCCCACTTGAGACCCTAAACTTTGGGGTCCAACAATTGGAGGTCCCACTGAGATTTTTGGGATGCCCTCGGACCCCCACTCTGTCAGTTGGAGGTAAAAATGAATTCGATCTATGCTTTATGTTATTATGTCTTGTCCTTTGTCTGGTTGATTTGGTATTTGTAATTGGTGCCTGCAGAAGTGTGCAGGACTTGTGTCTGGGACTTGTTTGGGAGAGCAGACACGCTTAAGAGTCCCAGGGTCCCCACTCTGGAGGTCTCCTCTGGAGTGATCTGAAGAAGGAGATGAGTCTCTCCTTTCCTGGGGGAGCAAGGCTGTTTGAGGCCACTCCCATTTGAATTTGTGCTTTTGGTTTGTGCTTTCGGATTTGTAGCCAAATCAACTACTGCGTGGACTGTGTCTGCCCATTTCATGTTTTGTGTTATGGTTTTTTTTTTTTTTTTTTTTTTTTTTTTGGTTTTTCGAGACAGGGTTTCTCTGTGTAGCTTTGCGCCTTTCCTGGGACTCACTTGGTAGCCCAGTTGTGTTATGTTTTATCTGTCTAATTCCCTCTACCCCACCCCCCCTTTATCCACACACCTCCCCCCTCCCCACCATCAGGTGGCTGCTGCCACCAGCCAAGTCCCCCTGACCACTGTGTGCCACCTGAGCGCCTCGCTCCTGTGGCCCGGGGCACACTGAGCACGAGGCCGAGCTCCCATTCATCTGCGCCTGCCCCCCCCCCCTCCCCCCCGCTGCTGCAGCAGCCGCCGCTGCCGCCTGGTGCTGGCTACGGCTAGACTTCCACTGGCGGGCAGGATTCGCCATTGTTCACCGCACCGCCACTGCCCCAGGCGCCGGCAAAGGCAGGACTCCTGCTGGCAGGTGAGACTCACGCTCCTGCTCGCCTGGCAGGTGGGATTCACACGCTACCGCTGGCGCTGCTCGCTGTGCTGAAAATCCCCAGTCCTTCCAGAAGACCGGGGAGACTAATGATAAAATCACCCCATCATGCAGATTTGCCCGGAAGGTGCAGGAAAAAAAATCCTCCAAAAACGGCTCCGGAGGCGAACTCTCCCAGCAGAGACCACTCTCCCTGCTGGAATCCCTCCCTTCCCCTAAGCAGTGGCCTCAGCTCCCACAGTGATGCGGGGGGGGGGGGGGGGGGGGGGGGGGGGGACGACGACGACGACGACAACACTGGCTAGGCAGCCTGTAAGCATCAGGGCAGAGCTGGCTGGGAGCCAGCTGGAGCCTCCAGGAGCTTAGACTATAGGGAATTGTGGAGAACTAGCTGCCCTTCCAGAGTCACAGCTGACAGGTCTGTGGGCCCAGCCGGGGCATGGAATCTCCCATGCTGTTGGATGGGACTCATAAGACCTGCCCTGGAGCTAAAACCTGATCAGGATCTGGCTCCAAGAATGGAATTTCACTCCCAATATGAGGCTATGATGTTAAAGGTCAGTAAACTGTTTATACCTGCAAATACTGAATTTAAAAGTTAATTCTGGTTGGTTTTCATCTTAAAAATGGCTAATGATTCTGCAAACTGCTTATGTGTGTATATGGACAGGTATGTGACTTAGAAATGTAAGCAAGCTTTAACTGTATGTATGTAAGTATGCATGTATGTAACTTGGATCCAACTGTGTGTATGTGTGCAATTAATTATTGTTTTAAGAAGATATATAGGTAACACCTAAGTACTTATGTCTTTACCAAATGTTCAACAGCAAGTTTTGAGAAAATTTAAATAGATAACAATATATGTTTAATAAATAAGATATTTGATAAATATTAAAGCTGCACATCAATGCTTTTACATCGGAATATACCTTGCTTTGACAGCTAAACTTTGTAATTTAAGATTTACCCATGTAAAATGATAATGATTTTAAAAACATAATAAAATCATAGGTTTGATTTTATTTTGCAAATATATGCCAGGACTAAAATTCCAAAAAGAGTCTGGTTGCAATTGTAGACCTTAGCAGTTTTAAAATTGCCAGTATCAGGTGATGATCACCAAAAGCACCAGCCATAATAAAATAGAACAGACAGGCTATGTATGTGCTGCCAAAGGTAGGGTCAAAGAAATCATCCAAGTCTCTAAGTAAAAGAACTAAAAAGATTATAAATGAGTCCTAGATATTAAACTTTGGGATTGTTTGTACTCTGGAGCTTGGTTTCAGATTATGAGGATGCCATGTTTTCTCCCCCTTAAAATGAAAAAAAGGTACTTCATTGTTATTACAAAAGACTTTGAGAGATCTTAATCTTTTAAGAACCATTTTTATAGTTAAAAACCAATGACTTGCCGGGCGGTGGTGGCGCACACCTTTAATCCCAGCACTCAGGAGTCAGAGCCAGGTGGATCTCTGTGAGTTCGAGGCCAGCCTGGGCTACCAAGTGAGTTCCAGGAAAGGCGCAAAGCTACACAGAGAAACCCTGTCTCGAAAAACCAAAAAAAAAAAAAAAAAAAAAACCAATGACTTAAAAATGTTTCTCCTTACCCAAGGTACATTCAGGCTTAAAAATGTTATCTAGCCTCCTTGTATTTGCTAAGTTTGTTAAACTTAAGTTATTTGGATAAGCTGATACATATATTGATATTTTGTTTTTGCTTCTTTACTGAACCTGTATTTGATGCTAAAAAAAGCTTCAACTAAAAAGCATTGTTTTTAATAGTCACTCATGAGTAATCAAGTTTCTTTTTAATTATAGTCAGGGTAAATAAGTACTGATGTAATATTGCAGAGATAAGTTTATTCATTTGCTGTGGGATGGTCTGTATGTCAAGTGTGTTGCTGATTGGTCAATAAATAAATCACTGATTGGCCCATGGCCAGGCAGGAAGTATAGGTGGGACAAGGTGGAGAATAAAGCTGGGAAGTGGAAGGCTGATTCAAAGAGACACTGCCAGCCATCACGATGAAAAACAGCATGTGAAGGTGCCAGTAAGCCACGAGCCATGTGGCAAGGTATAGATTAATGGAAATGGATTAATTTAAGCTGTAAGAACAGTTAGCAAGAAGCCTGCCACGGCCATACAGTTTGTAACCAATATAAGTCTCTGTGTTTACTTGGTCGGGTCTGAGCGGCTGTGGGACTGGCAGGTGAGAGAGATTTGTTCTGACTGTGGGCCAGGCAGGAAAACTCTAGCTACACTTCCCTGCTTAAGCACGTTCAGGCCTGACATTCCTGAGAAATCAGAATTCTTCCCTCCAGGGTTGGGCTAATCAGCTCCAGGTGTCCAAGACACCTTCAGGGCAGAGTTGTTTTGAGCAGCATGAGGTGTCTGGGATACCTTGCCATTCAGGACAGAACTGTCTCCTTGCAGTTACAGCCATCAGAGCTATGCTAAACAACTCCAGGTATCTAGGACACCTTCAGGGCAGAACTACTGTTCTGACCAGCTTGAGTTGTCCAGGACACCTCACCCTCCAGGGCTGAACTGTCTCTGCAGTTGCAGCTGTCAGAGTTGTCCTAAGCAGCTCAAAGTGTTTTCTGACTCCCAGATACTCAGGACACCTTTGCTCAGAGTTGCAAATCTCATGTTTTGGTGGGAAAATAGGAACTAAACCCAGAGTTGTTGCAACCCCTTTACTTACAAATACATTTTAATGGTATTAATTTTAAAATACTTAATAGATAATATAAAAAAATCATTAAACATTAAAATGTATCCAAAGAAATATTTTCTTCTATCCCATGCATCTCTATGTCCTCATCTGTTATGCATTTGGCACTTCATCCCAAAGTATTGTCTTCTAAGGGAATTATCCAGAGATACCAGATAATGTAATAGCAGTGAGATTTACTTTGTGAGGTCTACTTTTTTCCAACTTCATTGCTGCAGGCCGCAGGAATATATTATAAGAACTCAGCTGATTATGGCAAAGTCACTACCTGGAGGAATCAGGGAATTCCTCCAGAGGAAGCCAAATCCCAAGGAGTTTTTGGTGTTACTTGGCTTGTTATATATCAGCTGTATTCTGTTATGAAAGTCATGTGTGTCTTCAAAGTTTTCCCAATTGACTTCTCCCCAAGAAGGGCTAACAGTGTGGACTGATCACTCTCTGAACATACACATTCCAGGTATTTGGAGAACAGCCTCAGGAAAGGCTTTCTCTGGAATCAGATCTCTCCCTTGGCTACTTTCAAGGACTAGCAGTAATAACAGTCCATATGCAAGTCTCCTGATTTAAGGTAAATTCCATAAGGAGACACCACCTAGGTCAGGTGGACATTAAGTATAGTTTTACACAATTCAGCTCGGACCCTCCTTTCTTACAGCCTTACTAACTTTATAGACCGCTAGCTCCTTACCTAACCACTTCTAGGAATATTTAGATAACTTTCTGCGCTGACAGCTATGCTCAGCCAGAACCCCAGTTCAAGCCTCCCTGTAATTATCATCATTAGCAGCATCTGGCCAGGTCCATCCCCAGATGGAGAAGAATACTTTATCAGAGATACCTCTGTATTCTCTAAGAACAGACTTAACCATCCAGGCTACCTGTTTGAGAAGGCCTGGCGGATGTGTCAATTAAGCCTTATTTCCTCCTTTCCTAAACCTTACCTGTAGTTCCAAATCTCCCTTTAACTATCACCAGATGCATCTAGCTGTACACAGGTTGCCTAGCAGCTGAGCACACTTTCCCCCACCCTGCAGAAAAATGGCAGATGTCTTGGACAGATAGGAGTCACAGAAAAAAGGAAGACAGTTTTATTTTCTCTCATTGAGCTAGCAACTTATAGATTCTTAACATTTTCTTCTAATCACGTTTAAGACTATAGTTGAGCACATAAGATTCCCTCTTCTTAGATATTACCCGAATTTAATCTTTAGTTAATTCATTTCCCCATTGGTCACTTCCCTTTGGGGTTGCAAATGATAATTAACGGTTATTGGCTCCCTATGTGATTCTTATCGCTCCTCCGTTTGACCCTGGAAGTCTGGCTTTATATACCAGGACTTCCAGGGCACAGAGGGATGGAGAAGAGAAGAGAGTGTGGAAGAACTAGACGGGTAAGAACTTGAGAGGAACAAACTGAGATGGGGAAGAACTAGGTTGTAGAGCTAGAAGAGAATACCAGAGGAATGAGATGGAATGAGCCAGATGAGGTAGAACTAGATGGGGAAGAACAAGTTGAGGAAGAACGAGATGAGGAGAGAGAAGGAGATGGGAAAAAAGATGATATGGGAAGGAACAAGATGGATGAGAACCTAGAAGGGGCAGAACTAGATGAAGGAATTAAGATAGAACCTAGAGGGGACCACAGACAAGTGTAGAGAGAAATCAAGCTAGAAATGAGCTAAATACGAGAGTAGAATATAAGCTTGTAACTGATTCAGAAGAATAAAGTGTATGCACTAAGGAGTTTCGTGTACATAGATTCATTTCTTCTCATCAAAGCTTAATTATCAGCTGTTTGTAGATTCTTCCCAGACACTTGGAGGGGACTATCAAGGGTCTGGACCCCCATAGTCCCCGATACTTCATATGGTGATCAAGGTAACATTACAGCCTTGCGCAAGAAAGGCATTTCCAACACAGCTGTCTCATTGATGCTCAAATAAGATTAGTTGTAATATTAAATCAATAAAATACTGTCTTTTTAGATTGTAAACATATTTTCATTGAAAGATAAAGCAAAGTAGGAGATATTGAATGATAAATCTTATTTCCAAGTGAAAATGATATATTGCTATCTCTTTTGTTTTTCCTTTTATTGCATATGAAATTATTTAGTTTATTCTGAGAACCAAACATTTGTTCATAGCAGTTTCTCAGATCAACAAATGAATGTGAGAGAATAGCTTGAATGTCAGTTATTAGTCATGGATATTATATGAATTCATGATCTTCATGAGTCTCCTGAGTACAAGTCAAAGGGTAGATGATTTACTTCCAATAATTGTTATTTTCTCAAAATATTTTACCAATATTAATGTTAAAATACTTAATAGAGAGTATAAAAACATTAAATACTTATGTGTGGATCCAAAGAAACATTTTCATCTATCTGGAAGAGAATTAATAATTCAAGTTAATCAGTAATCAACTGAATATTTTATAATAGAACTTAATGTACTATGTATATGTATATATTATTTGAAGTTCCATGCATCTTCATGTCCTCAACAGTTATTCATTTGGCATAATATCTTGAAGTATTGCCTTTTAAGGGAATTATAGAGGTACCAGATAATGTAATAACCGTGACATTTACTTTAAAAAAGTCTAGTGTGTGTGTGTGTGTGTGTGTGTGTGTGTGTGTGTGTTTGTGTGTGATATGTGACTATGGGTTTTTAGGCCATGACAGAATTGTGAAGAATAGAAGACAACTTTGTGGAGTCTACGTTTGTTCATCTTCATATGGTGATCCAGATGAGGTCACAGCCTTGTACAACACAGACATTTCTAACAGAGCTGTCTCGTTGATACTGAAATAAGATTAGCTGAAATATTAAAACAGCAAAATACTGTTCTTTTTTTCTGTTTGTAAACATATTTTCTTTTAAAGATAATGGAAAATAGGAGACACTGACTAATAAATACTATTTGTGAATAAAAACTATATACTGATATCTCTTTTTTTCTTGTTCTTGAGTATTGAATGAGTTATTTTATTATTAGGACCAAACCTTTTCCATAACACTTACTCAAAAAGACAAATGAATGTCAGTGTGTAGTTTTTTTGAGTAAAGTGGTTGCTGCTAAGCCTGGTGTCCTGAGTTAATACTTTAGGAACTTATATCACTTCTACAAATCTTTCTCTTATTTCTACACTTGCGGTGTGGCATATGGACACTCACATGGCGGCACATACATTAATAATTTCAAAACACAATTAAGTGCCATTGAGGTAGCTTGCAACCAAGTGATTCCCTGGGTTTCATCTCTGGAACTCACAAAGGATGAATAGATATCTACTTCATTTCCCAGGATGCCTTTCTCTACAGCATCATGACATTCTGTACTTCATTTTCAGGATACCTTTTTGTATATTGTCATTATATATGGACTTCATATCCCAGGATGCTTTTCTCAATAGCACCATGACATGTTGTACTTTATTTTCCAAGATGTCTTTCTGTAAAGCATCACTGCATTTGGACTTCATTTTTCAGGATGACTTGCCCTAGAGCATCACTATATATGGACTTCATTTCCCAGAATGCTGTTCTTTATAGCATCACTGAATTCTGGACTTCATTTCCCAGGATGCCTTTCTCTAGAGCATCACTACATTCTTGACTTCATTACCCAGGATGCCTTTCTCTACAGCATCACTACATGTTGGACATCATTTCCCAGGATGTCTTTCTCTACAGCATCAGTATATTATGAATTTATTTTCCAGGGTGCCTTTTTCTACAGCATCACTGCATTCTGAACTTCATTTCCCAGGATGCTTTTCTCTACAACATCACTACATTCTGGACTCCATTTCTCAGGATACCATCAATACATTCAGGACTTCATTTTTCAAGATGCCTTACTCTACAGCATCACTACATGCAGGACTCCATTTCCCAGGATGCTTTTCTCTACAGCATCACTACATGTGAGACTTCACTTCCCAATATGACTTTCTCTACTGCATGAGTACATTCTGGACTCCATTATCCAGGATGCCTTCTTTTTAGCATCACTACATTTGGACTTTATTTCCCAGGATACCTTTCACTATAGCATCAGTATATTCTGAACTTGATATCCCAGGATGCCATTCTTGAGAGCATCACAACATTCTGGACTTCACTTCCCAGGATGCCTTAGTCTACAACATCTGCACATTCTGGAATTCGTTTCCTAAGATGCCTTTCTCTACAGCATCAGTACATTCTAAACTTCATTTTACAGGATCACTTTCTCTATAACATCCATACATTCTGAACTCCGTTTCCCAGGATGACGTTTCCTACAGCATCAAAATATGTTGGACTTCATTTCCCAGCATGCATTTCTCTACAGCATCTGTACATTCTGGTCTCCATTTCCTAAGATGCCTTTCTCTATAGCATCCATACACTTGTACTTTATTTCCCAGTATGCCTTTATCTACAGCATCACTACTTGTGGGACTTTATTTCCCAGGATCCTTTTTCTAGAGGATCATCATTATATTCTGGACTTCATTTCCCAGGATGCCTTTCTCTAGAGCATCTCTACATACATTTCAGACTCATTTCCCAGGATGTCTTTCTCTAGAGCATCATTGAAGGGTTCACAACATGCCCCCATGGTCGAGTGTGTTTGCATATGCCCGGCAGACACTTCCGCCTAGCCAGGTCCAAGTCAGGATAGCCATTTCTGGGTCAGGGCATCTTGTGTGACCCGGATCGCGCAAGGTGGCCATGTGATCTACGCGCACGCGTGGAGTAGTGACGTCGACCTGTGCACGCCCAGTCTTTAAAATCCAGCACCATGTTCCCGGTTCCTTCTTCTCCACACACATGTTTCCTACAGGCCTGCACACTCTCTGTCCCTTTATTTTTAATAAAACTCTTATTAGCAGATTCTGTCGTGTTTTGTGACATTTCCTTGCAGGATAAGGACACAGCATCGCTGATTAACTAACAATCATTGCTTTCTGAATTCCATTTCCCAGGATATTTTTCTCTACAGCATCACTACATGTGTGCCTCCATTTCCCAGGATGCCTTTCTCTATAGCATCAGTACATTTGCACTTTATTTCCCAGGATGCCTTTCTCTAAAGCATCACTATATTCTGGACTTCCATACCCAAGATGCCTTTCTCTACTGCATCACTATATTTTGGACTTCATTTAATTCTAGAAAATATCATCCTGGGGGAGGTAATCGAATCCCAGAAGGACAAACAAGGTATGTACTCATGCATAAGTGGATTCTAGATATAAAGCAATGAACAAATCAGACTGCAACCCAAGAAACCAGGGAGGTGACATAGCAGGGGGGACCCTAGGATGACTGTGGCTTATAATAAGTTGTGGTTTTACTCAATCACTGGGCAAGCCTCAATGAAACATTTCACTATTAGGATAAGAATTTGTACTGTATCAAGCTGATAATAGAAAGAAAATAATAAATAAGTGAAAGAGAAAAAAAAAAGACTGACTTTCCCAGGATGCCTTTCTCTATATCATCAGTATATTCTGGACTTCATTTCCCATGATACCTTTCTCTTTGACATCAGTACCTTTGGACTTTATTTTCCAATATGCCTTTCTCTATGATATCACTACATTTGGACTTTATTTTCCGGGTGCCTTTCTCTACAGCATAACTACATGTGGGACTACATTTCCCAGGAGGCATTTCTCTAGAGCATCATTACATTATGGACTTCATTTTCCAGGATGCCTTTCTCTACAGCATTACTACATTCTGGACTTCATTTACCCAGGATTCCTTTCTCCATAGCACCATAACATTGTAGGGTCCATTTCCCAATATGCCTTTCTCCATAGCTCCATGACCTTTTGGACTCCATTTCCAAGGTGTTCTGTGTTCTCAGAAGTTTCCCTTTTCTTTAGCAGGTGTCCAGTACCCTCACCAGGTTTCACTGACCTTCTGCAGGTATCTTAGGCTTTCAGCAGTGTGATGGTGGGGATCAGGGTCAGGGTGTCAGGATCTGGGGGTTAAGTTTAGGGTTAGATTAGGGTTAGGGTTGGTTTAGTGTTACTTTAGAGTTAGGTGTCTCTACTTTTTGGACTTCATTTGCCAGGATGCCTTTCTGTGGATTGGTCATCTATTAGAAACTACATTTCCCATCATGCCTCTTGGATGATTTCCTGGGTTGCTTTTACTTATAGCATCACTCTGTGTTGGACTCCATTTCCCAGGATGGTTTTCTCTGTATTGTCTATTAAAAACTGCATTTCCCATCATGCCTCTTGGGGCAGAAGGAAACTTCCTGTTGCCTCTTAATACCGTCAGTATTCTTTGGTTCCCATTTCCCAGGATGCCTTTCTCTATAGCATCACTACATTCTGGACTTCATTTTCCAGGATGCCTTTATGTATGACATCACTTCATATGGACTTCATTTCCCCCAGAATGCCATTCTCTATGGCATCGCCACATGTAGTGATGCTGTAGAGAAACAAATACTTGGAAAACAAGTCCAAATGTACTGAGGCTATAGTGAAAGTCTTTCTGGGAAGTGAAGTCCATATAAAGTTATGTTCTAGAGAAAGTCATCATGGGGAATGAAGTCCTAAACGAGTGATGCTATAAAGTTAGCTTAGGAAATGACCTGTGAGGCTGCATGGGAAATATAGTTCCTAATACAGTGCCCATATATAGAAAGAGTTTTCCTGGGAAATGGAGTCCAACACCTAGTGATGCTGCTGAGAAAAGCAGGATAGTTAATTTACCGAGAGGAATGACGGGAAATGTAGTTTGTGTGGATGGCCCGGACAGAGAGAGGCATGCTGGGAAAGTGGTGTCCACCACGTCTTGATGCTGTGGGGAAAGGGACCTGAGGAACAACCCCAGAGGCATGATGGGAAATGTAGTATGTAGTGCAAATCAATGTACAAAGGTAGGCTAAGGAACGATCCCAGATGTACCATGGGAAATGTAGTTCCTCCATCTGTGCCTGTGTGTTCGTCTGTGTGTGTTTGTGTGTGTGTGTGTGTGTGTGTGTGTGTTTGTGTGTGTATGTGTGTGTGTGTGTGTGTGTGTGTGTGTGTGAAAGGGGGAGGCATGCAGGGAAGTGTAATTTGTGGTAGATGGCCTATACCAAGAGAGAGAGGCCTCCTGGGAAATGGAGTCCAACACATCGTGATGCTGTAGAGTAAAGCAGGGTAGAGAATAACCCCAGAGGCATGATGGGAAATATAGGCTGTCCTATCATGCCAAAGTAGAGCAAGGCCTCCCGGGAAATGCAGTCTACAGTATACATAAGCACTAGATAAACACAGCTACA